>NW_028230437.1:7639003-7914003 GCF_043228905.1 Azolla caroliniana
TAAAACTTAAATAAAAATAATATCCTATATATTACAATAGATAGTCTAATGATCAAGAGCTCGACCCATGTAACATAAGGTCATGGGTTTGATTCTTGTCATATCATGACACATTCCATTTATCATTAGACACATATATTGCTCTAGTTTGTTTATTAGCTTGTCCCTATGGTGCATAGCTCTCTTTCACTCTAATGCTTGGGCTTCTCAATGGTCCAGTAAAAATTTCTTATTGATGTCTTCCTCCATTGTTGTCTTCGCCCCTTTATCCACTCTCTTAAGGCTTGCACAAATTGAACAATACCCCATGCGTACTTTTCGAGGTATAATAACGTTACTAAACTGTGATGTGCACAATCTAACATGTATTCTATGTTTAGAGTATTTTTTAGAGTACTCTAAAGGATTCTACACATATTCTACGTTTTAGAACTGCCATTTTTAAAAATTTGACATATTCTA
The DNA here is from genome assembly GCF_043228905.1 of Azolla caroliniana. Taxonomy (NCBI): domain Eukaryota; kingdom Viridiplantae; phylum Streptophyta; class Polypodiopsida; order Salviniales; family Salviniaceae; genus Azolla; species Azolla caroliniana. Next base: position 7,639,466 of record NW_028230437.1, read on the forward strand.
CATATTTAACAAGTATTTATCATTTAAAAAATTATTTTTATTTTTATTTTGAAAAAAAAACTTTAAATTTTAAGAGTTATGTAATGTATTTTACATGTATTCTAACTTCTAAGTATTCTATGTATGTTGTTGAGAATCAAGGCCAACCTAGTCTAGTGTATAAACACATCCTTTGAGAATGTATGAGCATTCAAAGGTTATCACTAATTCTCCACCATTAACTATGTATGTGTCATAGAATCATATTTTATGACACATAACTAATGAGGTCCCACATTCCCCATGACATATGAGCTTCTATAGCTACTAGAAAGAGAGAGTGGGCACTTTAATGTAGAGAAAGGGTGACTTTATATAAAGCACCCTCTTTCCTTTGTATTCGTGGACCGTGGGTTGTTTTTCTATTGTATTTTGTACTCCTTGTTAATATACATTTGAGTCTTTTTATTCTATCTTGTGTCTCTTCTCTCGTCTTTCACACACATCTCTAATCTATTTACATGACATACTTACTCTACCTAATTATTTAGCCAATATAATGGCCTCATGGGCGGATTCGATGGAGTTGAAAGACAACGACTAACCTTCATCCAACAATGGTCGCCCTCTTGTTTGCTTGAGTCAATGGGCATCCATAGAAGATGGAACTATTACCTCCCTATAGGGATTTATATATAACAATTTTATTTGTAAAATTTTATAACTAATGGAAGGAGTTCTTTTTGGAAAACGAAAACTTTACTAGATGTTGGTTGATGTCTATTGCTAAGTCTCAAACAACTTCACCTAACGATAAGTAAAAAAGTGCTCCCTATGTATTTGGTTTGTGACGAAAATTATTATGATGCAAATAAAGCTAATTGTGTCATTGCTATGAGAATCGAAACACTTTATAGTTGGCGAGACACTCAAGAGAACCATATTCTTAGATTGACTCTCCATTAAACGAGAAAAATATATTAATGAGAAAAACTTAACATAATGTTATTCATTAAACAACTTAGAGATTATGACATAACTTGAATCTTCTTGCACAATTTACAATGTTCTTTTTGTCTCCATACATCACTTACTCTCCTCAAATTATAATTGTTCTCTCTATGTCATATCTAATAATCTTGCTTTCTTACTAATTCAGATTATATCATTCATTCATGAATGTAGATGGTGGCCTTGTTGGGCCTTCATTTTCTATTTTTGGTGGATTGGTTTTCTTGAGTGTCATTTAAGGAACTATACTATCATGTATACCAATTAAATGTGGACTCTCATTTATGTAAATTTTTATGTTCTATCTAATTTTGGGTATAAGTTATAAATACCCTCTCAAGATGGATGCATAAGATTTTTTTTATGACCCTATATACCACAACTCTTCAATTATAAAGCTAGAAAACTGATGGTGTTTTGGATGGTTGACAAACCCACAAAGTTTATCCCCCAACAAATTTCGTATGCTTTTACTTTAAAAACATTTATGTAAACTATTGACATGATTGAATGCAAGATTGGACAATTGTAGAGTTAAAGATAGGTTTTTTGAAGTTTATGATGCTTGTAGAATGTATGTCCTTAAGGATTTAAAAGGAAAATTGACAATTCTCAACGCTTAAATAACATTTCTTATTTTGTTGATGAGATAATGGTCTAGTATTGTTTTATCACAAATCATGGCAAACACTTCTACACATTTACGTCACAAAATAAATGGATATATAATTTGGAACTTACAATTTGTATGGAAATAAAAGCCAAGGTGGCCAAGATTAGATATCATGAATAAGGGAGATGAGATTGCAAAATGAGCATAGAAAAATATGATGACTTTGCATGAGATTGGGTGTGGATGCATGCAAAAAAATATAATGTACTATGTAGATGACTAAAGCTAACTAGCATTATTGAACCACATATAAAGTGAATAATTCAAATGAGAGGTATAAATTAGCAAGGTATGCTAGAGTTACACTAAGAGATTAGTATGCCTAGAGAGAGAGAGAGAGAGAGAGAGAGAGGGAAAGAGAGAGAGAGATAATGATGATGATTACATGAAAAAGAGAGAGTGATGGTAGACAAGGTAAGGCAAGGTGTTATTAACAACAATGTCAATAAAGGCGTAACCACGAACACCTCGGAACGAACCCGTTCCCCCAACAATTGCAATCTCATTAGGGGCATTCTCGATGATCCCTTGCAACATAATTGTGCCTTTCAACCCATTTCCATCATCGTAAGTCAACACCTCGACCTCCACATCTCGGCTCGCGCTGGCACTTAGCAAGTAGCTCGTTTGTATCGTAAAGCCTCGTACAGAGCCCACATTCCGCGCTGTGGTGCGGTCGACGCCGTCAGTTATGTTGAGATTGAACACATCGATCTCACCAAATTGGGCATTCGATGGGTGGGACGTGTGGTTCAATCCGGGGAGGTCGATGCCGAAATCGGAGGCGCCAAGCTCTACTTGCACATAATAGTCTATGGATGGTATTGTTCTCTCATGGTGAATAACTCTCTCTCCAAGTGTGAAAATGGCCCCACATATTGTTGTAATGTAAATGTATACCAAAGTGCCTAATATCAATAATATCTTCATGATTTGTAACTAATGTCACTATAGGATTTATATTGAATGTATCTTAACTCCACTTATGGTGTATCTCAACTCCACTTGTTATTCACCTTCTTGTCCTTTTCTCTATTTGCCTCTAATTTTTGGCATCTATTTATTGGGTTCTTTAAGCTAAGTATAGAGGAGGAGAGAAAGCAAGACGTACAATAATAATTAGAGGAGCCAAGAAAAGCACCATTTTCAAAAACCCACTAAGTACTAGGTGAAAAAAAACCACCTATAGCCCAAATAGAAAGAAGCCTAATTTGAAAAGCTAAAGTATCCATTTATAGATAGGGAAAGGAAAATGCTCTATTTTTTTTTTTAATGTGAAAAGGGCCAAATTTGAGTGTAATAGAAATGGCAAATCCTTAGAATACCCAAAGTTTTTCCAGAAATTTTACAACTTTATCCATATACAATTAATGTTTTCCCACACGAGAGATGTTATGGTAACATTCAAAACTTGGGGAAAACTTACTAAACGCCATACATAGTAGGAATTGTTTAACTTTGGGGAAACTTACTAGATTACCATTATGTAACAACGTGATTATATTAACCTAGAATGAAGCATTTTAATTTTCTGAATAAACCTACTTGCAATTTCATTTATATAAGCATTGGAATTCAAATTACTTTAAGTTTCATGTGTATGCACACAATATTTTGCTAATTGATAAATGAGTAATAGCATTCCTATTTAAGTTTAGGATTTTTTCATGAAGTATCTTCTATATTTCTTTAGTATTGCAAGTTTGCATGATGTAGATCCTTACAAATAATTTATGACTTGGATTTGTTAATGTCACACATTATGCTTGAATATCTATGCAAATGTTGTCTCGCCTCAATTTGATTGGGTGATTGAACAAGAAATTAAGCCAATGAGAAGCATTATATCAAACATTTGATGTGGGTTTTCTTTGAACATTTCAAATTTTATACATAGCTTTTGTGTGGTCCTTGGTTTATCATGACAATTTGTGTTTGCCTACTCCCAACCAACAATATAATCTAAAACTGCAACAAGTGCAAGTGATAAAGGATACAATGGAAGTATGATGAATGCCATCCATAGAGGGAAAGTTTTTCGAACAGAGGTAAGCAATCCCATTATAATTGTTACAAGTGCAATGATCAAAACCTCAGCTGTAAACTCCCATACCAAATGTCGCCCATATACAATTGCCAAAAATACTCCCAAACTCAATGTATTGTTCAATGTGACCCCACCATAGATCTACATGTGCCAAAAGAGAGACAAATTGTGATATGTCATTGCTTCCCATGTTAACATGACATTAGGTGTTAGCATAATGTGAAAACACAACCATTACAAGTTATCATTAAAACAGTGTCAAAGCTTTTACTTTTTCAACCCTAAGGTCGTGGATTCAAGTCTCTTAAGAAATGAGTCTAATATAAGTTATAACCTTCATCCTTAAAAGTGTTCTTATTTTGATTTTATAAATGGGTCTGGAGTTTGTGAAATTCTTAAAATGTTGTTCAACATTTCAAAAACTCTCAAAATCCATTCTAGCTTGTCGTGAATGCCATTTTGGAAATTATGACAAAACTTCATTAGACAATTTATCATTTCTCCAATTAAAAATCCCCCAAAAAGGAAATGGCATTGGGAGAACATCATTGCCACTTTGGGAGTTATTGACAACTACATTCACATTTCGATAAATTTGCATTCTTTTTTAAAGAACCCAAATTAAAAGATTGGATGAGGCAAAAACATACCTGAGAGTAAGTCATGGACATGTTCATTTTCCTTTTCCGAGATGCGAAAATGATGGAAGAGATTCCTTCGCTTGCATTCGAGGCAAATGGAAGCAAAACAAAAGACAAAAAGAAAGGAGGAATGTGGCTAGCTCTCGAGAATCCGGCCACCGAATCCACTAATGGATCTGCGAAAAAGACTGCCATAATCGCCCCTCCTATCAATAAACCGGATGCTTTCCAAATAGTCTTTCCCCAATAAAGAGGCTCATATTCTTTTTTTTCTTCTTCTGCAACCTCATGGAATTGCTCCATGAACTTTTCTAACTAGATGACCAAAAAATAGTAAATACCATACTTTGGGTCCTTAGGAACACATAAACACAAATTAATACATGTTTTGATGTTCCCCTAAAAATGTATGCATACATTGTATAAAGAAACATGCCATTCATAGGGAGAAGAAAAACTAATACCTTTATCTCATCTATGATTGGAAATTAGAACCAAGATTTTAACTCACCACATATCCTCTCTCATGTCGACCATTCTTGAGCTTAACATCTTTGCACCATTTCATTAATCCCTCTTCAAACTCATTCAACGAGATACCATCACTTCGATCTTTGTCAAAATATTTCATAAAGTTACTCACTACACCCTCTGGTAATTTGTGGTTGAACTCCAAGACAACTAATGCTACTCTGACTTCATCTGGAATCAAGCTTCCATCTTTATTTGTATCTATTTTGTCGAATATTCTACAATACCCATATTCCAGAATTTGTAAAATGATAAACATTGAATTCATGTTGGACATATTTTATAACACTCACTGTTTGATTGCAATTTTGTTCACCTTTCCTTCCATATCCACAAGCCGATCATTGGGGTCAATGAGTTGTTGAAAAGAATATAAAACAAATTGTTTCCAATGTCGTTTCATTGCCCACATCTTATGGAACTTAGATCTCATTGCCTGGAGTTTTTCAATTACAATGCAATTTACTAGTTGTACTCATAACTCAACTCACAAACTTTTCCTAGACTTGCAAAGAGATCAAACCTGGTAACTGCAAGAAGCAATCGCCCCACCCAGAGATATCACACATGCAAGAAGAACACAAATATTGCTTCTTGCCGAGAAACGGAAAATTATCGGCAATTCGGCGACAATGAAGGGAATAACAGTGAGACACATTATCCCCGCAGAAACCTTTGTTACATTGTTTGTTTCAACTCCTGTGCCTGTTACAGAAAACAATGCATAAAATCCAGAAATCCATAAAAAAAAAAAGGCAAAACGGGGAAAATATCCATGACTTGGTTGGGTATTTTACAGAATCCCCCTTTAATTTTCAAATGATACAAAACAGAAACCCCCTATATACTTCTCTACAAGTGTGTGGTTTGGTAAGCTTTAAAGACTTGGCAGTATTCTGCTAAATACACAACTAGTTAAATTCTGGTGTTTTACACTAAACAAAATGGGCACTACTTTTGTTTCACAATGAATAATGAATAATGAGTAAGATAAATACCAGAAAGACCAAATTTTCTAGTTAATGTTTTGTCCTTAGCCTTAAGCAGTCCATTGGAATCATGCTCAAAGTCGCAACGCCCCAGAATGAGACAAGTTCCCCACAAGAGTGTTAAAAGCATGACATTTGATCCAGCGAGCAACCCGATACCCACAAGCACATGCTCTTGAGCTTTGGCTTTGCTACCACCCAAGCCAGAGACTGCAAATTCAAGGAGCAAAAATCAATCTCTTGGTAAAGGTATAGCCCTAAGAATGACACTTCAAACTTGATATGTATGTGTGCATTATGTCCATACAAAACACCATGGTTGATACCTCAAGTGATATCCTGATACCTTAGGTTTACTTTTATTTTTACATAGAAAATACATACATACATATATAGTTGCCTATGGTTTGTTAGAATTTACCAAAATTTCCTTGTCAATGTCACTAATGATCTTCTTGATGACATATATTGTGCTAGTGACACGCATCATTAGCATGAACTCATATTGAACAAACACTCAATCTATGCCAATGCAAGTCTTTAATCATGCTTAATTATGCCAATGCAAGTTTTTAATCATGCTCAATTGTTAACATATAAATAATGCACTTGTTTGCTTTTTCCATTCATTAGTAGCTAGTGCCAACCATTGTTAACATGATTAAAACATCTCAAAAAACAAAGGAATCACGAAAAACCTATGCCAATGCAAAGTCTAATCCAATATATTAGCATCTTCAATTCAGAATGTATATGAGACAATTAATTTTCTGGTTTTTTTGTGTGTTACTAGCAAGTGGCCACCATTATATCAGTCAATCACTAAACCCGGAAAAGGTCTATATACAAGAAGCTACCTGCAACAAGGATAGTATCTGGAAGCACACCGACAATAGGTAGAAGAAGACCTCCAACAACACCCGGATCCAGAACAATGAGTAAAAGCTCACTACCTTCAGATAACATGGTTGCAGATTTATACATGAAGTATCCATAAATCATAAGTAAAAACAGATTCCCAATCAGTGTTGAAGAACAGGGCAATAATCCATATGTATGATCACACAGAACATCCCTCTCTATGATACCAGAAACAGCGAAATGTTCATCTCCTAAAGGATTGCTGGAGATGAAGGCTTGCTTTTTACTCAGAAGCAACCGATGAAGAGGAACAGGGGAGGAAGTTCCTTGTGCTTCTGCAGAGATGTGAGAAATGGTGGAAGCAAGAAGAATCAGAGTGAGAGGAATGGAGCCCATGTCTAAGAATTAGTTTACAGCGGAGATGGGTTGTTTTCAAAATGGGCGATGGAGAAGGAAGGTTTTGCAGCAGAAGAAAGTGGAGCGCCATAGGCATGAGAGGAGGCAAGGTATTGTTTACAGCGTGTATGGTGTATGTATGAAGCAATCTAGATTCTCTGCTATGGTGCAGGCAAATCTATGGCTTACAGATTTCTATGCTCCATACAGATTAAGCATCTCTGATTATGCGTCTGACATTACCCGTCGATTGATTAAGAACTATCCAACTTCCTAATGAGAGCCTCCATCAAAAACATTTAGCTCCTAATTTGATTGATTAAGATAAACTCACACTCCTATGATTAAAGAGCGATTAATCATTAAATCTTGTTGTTAGTAGAGCTCATTTTGTAAGTTGCAAAAAAACAAGAGATCCTATTTCTGATTGATTAGGATAAAGTCACTTTGTGATTAACAAGCGATTAATAATTAAATCGACCTTCTTTTGCTAATTGTGTTTCTTAATTGCATTATGTTAGTTTTCATGCCCTCTTAGGAGGCCCAACATGTCGGTCTTTCGATGATTTCTCCTCGTGTATATCTATTTGAATTCAAAATCGAATGGGAGAAATTAAATATTTCACTTTAAAATGAAGATAAGTATTGATCTTAGCTCTTAGAAGTGGCTAGCACCCGAGCTTAGAACTTGGCATCACATTTGTCAAAATCAAGATGGTATGGTGGTATGTGTGTCGTTGCTTTTTTTGTGTCTTTCTTAAACCCAAAATGGTAACTATTTAGCATTTTCTTACAAAGTTTCTAGAAGTTAAAAAAGAAACATCATACACCCTCCTCTTACTTGAAATAGGACCACTTTGCATTGGCATCATGGCCATGGAAAGGGGTTGTTGAATACATGCTTAAGGTTCAAAAAAATCCCTCGCATCAACTTCCTAGAATCGCATGGGAAGCAAGCAAAAAGATCTAAAAGGCACATAAAAGCAAAATTTTGTGTTCTAGTTAGATTCAATATATAGAAAAATGGTTTGGTAGATGTGACGCAACACACTTGCTTCATGATGCATCACTAGATTCCTTTGTAAATGAGTCCTTTTTGCGACATGAATGTATCAGGACATGAGAAAAATATGGATGCTACCTTCACTCATTATACTAAAAATGTTGCACCTAACTATGAAACCATATTCTTCATCAAATGGGGAAACCATACACATCGATACATGTTAGAGCCCATCCCGTTGATGCCATCTAAACCTTTGCTTCCATGCACCTTAGCTCACATGCATTGTGATATAAGACAAGGCATTGGGGCACAAGTGATGAGAGTTGTCGACAATACACACTTTGCATGAAAAAGTTCAGGCATTTGGGTATCACACTTTGATACAATGCTCTACCTTTGATCATATTCAACTATGCTTTCCACACATCTCTGACCAAACCTAATCTTTGCACAAATTTCTCTCACAATCACAAATTCTCTTTTGATTGCTATTGGTAAGGTTCTAGAATGCTAAGAGTTGCTATTCACTGACACATGTATTGTGTGAAATTTAATATTTTTGGTCTCATAGGTCATATTTGACCTCTGAAGACGATAATAGAATTTATCTATCTGTCTATCTATCTAGTCCCACCACATAGCCATTTCCTATGGTTGGGTACACATCCGAACCATAACATATTTTGTACCACATTAAAACATTCTTTGTATCTATGTTTATTTTATTTTTATTTTCGATGGTTGGGTACACATTCCATTACTATAACCAATTGTCTTATGGGCCAATTTGATCTTATAAGACGTAAATATATCTTTCTTTCTTTTCTTTTCCTCTCTCTAGAGATCTGTCCTTATTTATTGTATCTATTTTCTCTTCCGTTTCGTCTCCTATGTCTTTTGAGGCATAGATTTTGTCAAGACACGTGTTAGTTTTTCCTCTCCTATGTGTGTGTGTGTGTGTCACGGACACACCAAACGCAGACTAGGACGGAGCACAGATGACAAGGCTACGAGGAACTTAAGAAGCTAGGAACGACATAAGAGAATGAAGACAGAGGTGAAGCAGGAGACAAGATGGAATGAAATGAGAATACTAGATTGATATGTCAATGACTGGTGTTGAATCCCTTGAAAGGGACCAAGGATGTTACAAGTATTTATACAATTTTCGAGATTGAATATCTCTAGAATATACTCGAGAAATATCTCGAGAATATACCCTTTTACAATATACCATAGAATAATTCTAGAATATACTAACAACTAGAATATTCTCGAATATACTATACACTAGACTCTACAATATATACAAGTTCACAATCGAATGTGGATAGTTCAGAAGAGTTTCCATATGTTTAACACAATACAATGCACTATGTGTGTTAAAAGTCAAAGGTTTGAGTCTAGAATGTGAGTCTTTTGGTTGAACCCCTTCACAACCAATCTTGCCTTGTATCTTGGGTGTGAGCAATGTTCCTCGGTCTTGAGCCTGTAAACCTATTTGTTTTTCAGTGCTCTCTTGCCCTTAGGCAGCTTTACAAGATCATAACTATGATTGTCTTGCAAATACTTCATCTCATCCTTCATGGCGTCAAGTCATTCCTCCTTATGATCATTTGCCATAACTTCTCTAAAGCTTTCTGGCTCTCCTCCATCTAAAATCATCACATATTCATGTGGGTTGTATCTATTAGAAGGTCTTCTTTGTCTCATAGACCTTCTAACCTCTTCCTCTTCTAGAGGAGCTGTTGAAATGTCACCTAGAGTATGATGGTCATGATTTTGCCCATCATCATCGTCGGCTTCATCATCAACTGTATCATCCATGAACTTGTGTGTCTGGGGCAGGTATTGGGTGTTTGGTGACTGAAAAATCAGGGGTGAGATCCGGCATTTCATTCGGTTTCGGATTTTGTAAGGTCTGATCCTCAAGGAATACCACATCCCTATTTCTAATGACCTTCTTCTCTGCTGGGTCATAAAGTCTATAGTTGAATTCCTCATGGCCGTATCCCAAGAATATGCATGGTTTGCATTTGTCATCAAGCTTGGATCTTTCATCTTTTGGGATGTGAACGTAGGCCCTACAACCGAACACTCTCAAATGTTTGTATGAGACATCTTTACCTATCCAAACCCTCTCGAGAACATCGTCATCCAAGGGCGCTGACGGAGACAGGTTTATGAGGTCAATTGCAGTCCTCATTGCTTCACCCCAAAAGGATGTAGGCAAATTTGAGTGGGATAACATACATCTTATCTGCTCACAAATTGTCCTATTCGTCCTCTCAACCACACCATTGTGTTGAGGTGTTTTCGGGACACTTCTCTCTAGTCTAATACCATGCTCACAAGAATATTCCTCAAATCGTCCCTGATATTCACCGCCGTTATCAGCACGGATACATTTAAGCTTTCTTCTAGTTTCTTTTTCCACACTTACATGAAAGTTCCTAAAGATTTCAAACACTTGATCTTTACTCTTTAATGCAAAGCACCACAACTTCCTCGAGAAGTCATCGATAAATGTGGCAAAGTACAATGCTCCCCCAAGAGTTCTACCTTTCATATAGCACAAGTCCGTGTGCACCAATTCCAATGGCTGAAATTTTCTTTTGGGGGGTAGATGTTGAAAGGCAACTCTGTGTTGTTTTCCGGCCAAGCAATCAACACAAGTTTCCAAGTGCATACCTTTTATGTTCGGCAGGATGTTCTTCCTTGCTAGAACATCGAGTCCCTTTTGACTCATGTGCCCAAGTCTCTTATGCCATAGCTCAATCGAGGCATCCTTGTTGGCTACATTTACCTCTCCGCCGGACACTAGAACATGAAGTACATAGAGGGAATTCTGTTTTAGACATTTTGCTAATACTAGCGAGCCTTTGATAAGCTTCCATTTTCCGTCACCAAAGGAATTTGTGTAACCCTCATCATCAAGCTTACCAGCTGAAATAATATTTAGCCGAATGTATGGTACAAGCCTAGCATCTTTTAATACTAGTTTGCAACCCATGTCATTGGTCAGAATTATATTTCCTATCCCAACAACCTTAGTCACGCTGTGGTTAGCCATTTTGACTTTTCCAAAGTCACCACTAGCATATGACGAGAACATTTCCCGATATGGGGTAATGTGGTATGAGGCTCCCAAATCGATAATCCAATCAATTTCTTGGGATGTTAAACTTACACAAGCATCATCACACGCGATGATGATATCACCATCACATATGACTATCGTGGAATCATTTTTCTTGTTGTCAGTAGTTCCACTCTTTTGGTCCCTCTTTTTCTTCCTACAATCTCTTTCATAGTGGTTTGGACCACCAGAATAATGACATGTGAAGTCTTTCTTAGAGTCTTTCCTATTTCTAGATTTAGACCTCCCCTTAGAATTATTTCTGTGATTTTGTGGACCCCTAGCATGGTTTCTTCCTCTAGAGGAGTTGTTTTCTATGACTAAGGCTTTATGGTCAAAGTTGGACTCATGCTCCTTTTGTCATGCTGCTTCATGTAGAAGACTCGACTTAAGCATGTCCAATGTTAGGTCCTTTTGTTGCGTTGCAGTCCCAAGTGTCACAACAAGGGTTTCCCAACTATCTGGGAGAGAGCCTAATAATAACAAGGTCAACACCTCATTTGCTAGAGGTATATCTAGCGAGACAGTTTGACTTATAAGTCCTTGAAATGTATTAAAATGCTCTGCCATACTAGAACCATCTTGTGTCAGAACCAAGGATAAAAGATAGAGTGATGGAAGAAGGATAGAGAAGAATGGATGTATAAGATAGAGAAAGAAAGAGAATGGATACAAGATATGTAATGAGAGCTAAAGACTGGTGTTGATTCGAATTGATTTGAGAATACATGTATGCGCTTATTTATAGGTTCCTATAGAATAGCTTAGAGATTTCTAGAATGTTTTAGAATGTTCTAGACCTAGAATGCTCTAGGACATTCTAGAACATTCTAGAATAATCTAGAGTTTTTACAATAATCAATGTAATACAAGAAGTAGCTTTTATTGTTTGATATAACAATAAGCTATCTTAATGGTTGAGATTTTCAAGTATGAATTACAAGGTTCGAGGTTCAAGTCCGGGTGACGCCATAATGGTCATGTGTTCATGGCACTATCTCTCCTTCGAGAACGCTGAGTGGAAGTCGGCATTAACATTGTTGGGCCGGGCTTGTTTGGATAGTGACGATGGAAGTCGTTGACCAGAGCTTCAGCATTACAAACGTTATCGATGGGTTCCCAAGTGTGATCACTCGGAGGATTACCAAGCCAATCAACTAGATAATAAAGCTTATTGCGCACAATCTTAGAATCGAGAATAGCAGCTACCTCGTATTCGGGGCCATCCACAAGTTGTACAGAAGGCGGTGGTGGCACGACACGATCAGGAATTAAAGAGGTGTGGCAAGGTTCCAAAAGAGAGCTATGAAAGACAGGGTGAAGCCGCATATGTGCAAGAAGGTTAAGACGAAATGTTGCATCATTAATCTGCGCCGTGATGACAAAAGGACCTAAGTGTTGATAGTCAAGCTTAGCACATGGTCGGGTAGTCTTGATGTGACGACGAAGCAACCATACACGGTCACCAACCTTAAACGGAGACTTAAGACGATGTCGATCGGCATTGCTCTTATGGTGTGCTTGCGCTTTCTGACGATGTGACGATAACTCGAACTGGATTTGTTGTAGTCGGTGGAGGTGATGCGCCGCACTAGGGTTTCGTGACACCTCGGGAAGATCCAGTATACACCATCGAGGGTGGTTGCCGGTGTAGGCAAAGAAAGGTGTAACTTTGGTAGAAGAGTGGACCATGTTGTTGTATGCAAATTCAGCAAGATGTAAAATTTTACTCCAATCATCTTGTTGATAACTAATGAAACATCGAAGATATTGCTCGAGCGTTTGATTTGTGCGCTCTGTTTGTCCGTCAATTTGTGGATGATAAACTGAAGAGAGTTTGCAAGAGATTTTGAGGCCTACCCATAGGTGCTTCCAAAAGTGTGAGATAAATTGAGGACCTCGATCGCTAATAATATCATTCGGGAGACCATGATGGCGAAACACTTCACGCATAATGAGATCTGCAGTTTCTTCACTATTGATGGTCTTTACACATGGTACAAAATGTGCCATCTTGGTGAACCGATCCACTACTGTTAAAATAGTATCAAAGCCTTTGGAAGGTGGCAGATCCGTAATGAAATCCATAGAAATAGATTGCCATGGCTTGTTGGGAGGGGGTAATGGTTGTAGTAAGCCATAAGGGTGATGCCGGGGTATTTTGGCACGACAGCAGGTGTCACAAGTGCGAACATAATCTTCGACAAATTTTTGCAAGTGAGGCCACCAAAACGAACGTTTCACCAGCTCAATGGTCTTGGAAATACCAAAATGTCCAGCCATGGGGGCATCATGACAATGTTCCAACACTTGAAGTCGGGGTGATCCGTCGGGGACGCAAAGGAGATTCTTGTAGAAGAGTAAACCATCTTGCCACTTGAAGTCCTGATAATGTTGAGATGACCCTGGCAATGTGGAGCAAGATGGACGACTTGAACCACAATGGGCTAAGACATCCTTAGCAAAATCATCCGAATGAAGTTGTTGCCGAATAGTGTCAAGAAGGGTAGAATCAAGTGGTGTGGCATAAATTGTTGTTACCTGTAGCTTTGATGGCCCGAGGAGAGTTTGCTTTTGATTGTCAAAGGCCGGATCTCCAGGTCGAAGTGCTAGATACGAACGCCGAGACAGAGCATCTGCTTTCCCTTGTTGTTTTCCAGGGCGAAAAATGATCTTGAAATCGAAACGCGTTAGAAATTGGGCCCACCGAGCTTGTCGTCTATTTAATACTCGAGCTGTTTGAAAATATGTGAGATTTTTGTGATCACTTTAAATGATAATCTGATGAGGTGATCCTTCTAGAAAATGACGCCATTGCTCGAATGAGTCAACCACAGCTAGTAACTCCTTGTCATGCACCTCATAGTTTATCTCCGAAACAGTAAACTTTCTCGAGTGAAACGCGACTGGATGTATCTGCCCGTCCTCGCCTGGTTGCGATAGGATACTCCCCAATGCAAAGTCTGATGCATCCGCCTCAATAGTAAATGGCTTTTCAGGATCAATATGTGCTAGGATGGGTGCTGATGTGAATGCCTCTTTTAGCTGCGTAAAATCCTTGTCCGCTTCGATACTCCAAAAAAATGCTTGATTTTTCTTGGTGAGTTGAGTAAGGGGCAACACAATGCTTGAATAATTATGTATGAATTTGCGATAGAAGTTCGCAAATTCGAGGAAACACTGGACATCCCGAACTGAGCATGGGGGTTTCCATTCCAATATTGTTTGAACTTTTGCCGGGTCCATGAAAACACCCTGGGATGAAATAGTGTATCCCAAAAATTCGACTTGTTTGCAATCAAAACTGCATTTCTCAAGTTTGACGTAAAGACCATACTTCCTTAGGCGTTCAAGTACTTGCCGCACATGTATATCATGCTCCCCCTGTGTTTTAGAGTAAATCAATAGATCATCTAGGTAGATGATTAGAAAAATATCCAAGAAATCCCGGAAGATGTCATTTGCCATATGTTGGAATACGGCAGGTGCATTTGTGAGCCCGAAAGGCATGACTGTATACTTGAAATGACCATACTGAGTACGAAATGTTGTTTTCCACTCATCTCCCGGCCGAATTCGAACAAGATTATATGCACCCCTTAGATCAATTTTGGTAAAATGCTTTGCCCCACCAATGCGTTCTAAGAGATTGGAGATTAAAGGTAAAGCATACCTATTCCTTATGGTGACTTTATTTAAGCCTCGATAGTCCACGACCAAACGAAGGGAGCCGTCCTTTTTCTTCACAAAAAAGATAGGAGCACCAGCTGGAGACTTTGAATGTCGAATAAACCCATGTGCAAGATTTTCCTCGATGTATTCTCGAAGAACCTCAAGCTCAGTGGGTGATAAATTGTAAATCGGACCCCACGGAGGCTCTTTTCCTGGTTGGAGATCAATAGGACAGTCGTACGGCCGATGCTTTGGAAGAACACTAGCTTTGACTTTGTCGAAAACATTAGCATAGTCTTGATATTTTTTGGGAATTTGGATGTCTGAATTCCCTTGAGTGACACTAGAAGGTGTCATTGATACTGCAAATAAGAAAAGGTCCTCCTTGCCTCCCATTTGGTGCAATTGTTGCAATGTGATGGCTGAAATTTGATGAGAAGGATATGGTGCATCGGTAGAACTATATACTTTGGGAGGATAATCCCGAGTTCGATCCTTGACAATGATATTTTCTGCTAAAGAGCACCTAATTTCTCGCTTCCTCCAATCGATTCTAGGGTTATGTAGCTCGAACCATGGCAAACCGAGGACAATTGGATGCTCAGGACTACGGATTATGTTAAAGGAAACTACACATCCTAAATCACCCAAGAGTATGTGTATTGGCTCAGACTCTTCAAATATCTTCCCGGAAGCTATGGGGCGTCCATCAATCACTAGTACGGAAACTGGACAAGGAAGTGTATGCAAGGATATTTGGTGTTTTTGGGCAAAATCTCTATCCATGAAACAAGAATTGGCTCCAGTATCTAAGAGGGCTTGGACTTGAAGTTGACAACTGGGTGTCCTAACTTGTACTAGGGCTGAGAAGACTCTACTAACATGCTTGGAAGAAATGGAACCCACACTAGGTTGTACATATCTAGGGTTGTCCAACCAAATGGCTCCTATTTTGGCCGGACTTATTCGTTTGACTCCTCTTCTAATTGGCTTAGGACTTCAAATTTATTGGACAAGGGTGGTTTATTCATAATATTAGATTCACTAACTACTTCTAAAATGTTGGACTCATTTTTATTGTCATAGTGAATTTGATTTACCTGACGTCTCGGCCTACGGGAGCAATGAATGGCTATATGTCCTGGACCTCCACAATATAAGCACAGATGGTTTTCTCGATGACGTTGCTTCTCTTCGTCTGACAACGGTCCTCGTCGTTGAGTCATATCGATCTCCATGGGTGTAGGACTATCCATTGGGACTGGACTACGTGTTTGCCTTGGAGTTGGAGCAGGGCTATACATTTGCCTTGGGGATGATTGCGCCGTTACTGATGCATAAGTTGGTGTGAATCTAGATCTTGTTATTTGTTGTTGTCGCTCTCATCGACGCTCAAAAAGGCGATTATCACACCGTATTGCTCGACTAATAGCTTCTGTAAGTGACCTTGGATCCTCGGGGAAGGTAAGAAGTAAGTCTTTGACATCACTACGAAGGCCTGAACGGAATTGCTCCATTAGGGCTTGTTCATCCCAAGGAATATTGCTTGCGATGAGACGAAAATTGGCAGCATATGTTGAAGCTGGTTGATCACCTTGACGAAGTGTACGAATCTTGTTGATAGCTGTTCTCGCCCCATCAGTATCTCCGAAACAAGCCTTAAATTCCTTGATAAATTCCTCGAAATTATTCAGTAGAGGAGAATTGGTTTCTAGCAATGGAGCAAACCACGACAACGCTATGCCAGTCAATAAAGTGCCCACTAGCCCGACTCGTGATGCGTCTGTTGGATAACGTGCGGGATGCATTTGAATCACCAACCGTACTTGATTCAAAAAACCTCGGAAATGCGCCCTCGACCCATCAAATTTAGATGGGAGGCTAATTTTGGGCTCCTTGATAAGTCCCTGACCTTCAACCCTTTGTTGTTGTAACACGACGATTGTCGACTCTAACTGTTGCACTCGTCGCGTGAACTCCTCTTGTTGTTGTTGCTTCTCTATAGTAACCTTTTGTAGATCCCCAAGTAGACGTTGATTCTCTACTTCAAGAGATGCGAACTTGGATTTAAGGTTCTCCATTTCTGCAACAAGGGTGAGATATTCTTCTGAGTTAATGGCAGCCATGGTTTTAGGATGGTTACAAAGGAGGATAAGAGAGAGAGAGAGAGAGAGAGAGAGAGAGAGAGAGAGAGAGAGAGAGAGAATTCGAATCAAACTGTCAGAACCAAGGATAAAAGATAGAGTGATGGAAGAAGGATAGAGAAGAATGGATGTATAAGATAGAGAAAGAAAGAGAATGGATACAAGATATGTAATGAGAGCTAAAGACTGGTGTTGATTCGAATTGATTTGAGAATACATGTATGCGCTTATTTATAGGTTCCTATAGAATAGCTTAGAGATTTCTAGAATGTTCTAGAATGTTCTAGACCTAGAATGCTCTAGGACATTCTAGAACATTCTAGAATAATCTAGAGTTTTTACAATAATCAATGTAATACAAGAAGTAGCTTTTATTGTTTGATATAACAATAAGCTATCTTAATGGTTGAGGTTTTCAAGTATGAATTACAAGGTTCAAGGTTCAAGTCCGGGTGATGCCATAATGGTCATGTGTTCATGACATCTTGATACCTAAGTCTTACAAGTTTCCTAAACACGAAGACTCTATTCAAAGCATTTTTGGTCTGAAACATACTCTCGATTTTTCTCCATAACTCGTTTGCTTTGGTTTCATCACCAAAATTGTTATATAGACTCATGACTATGAAACATCAGATGTCTGCAGATGTCTTTAGATGCATGGCATCCCAAGTTAATGTATCTATGTTCTCGGGTTTGCTCATACCATGTAATACGGGCAACCACAAGTCCTTGCATACTAGCATGTCCCTCATTTTGGACTTCCAAATGGAGTAGTTGGGTTCGGTCAACTTAATCATCCCGCCTAATGACTCATCCATATTCCAAATTTGCGGAGGGTATGAACCTCGGCTCTGATACCACTTGTTAGGAATATGGATCCGAATCGGAATGATTTGGATTGCCAACTCAATCAAGAAAAATTAAACAATAGATGAAACCACAAGACAGAAAATGAGAGTACACCAGAAATTTTGACGTGGAAAACCCAAAATAGGGAAAAACCACGGAACCCCTTTGGGTTCAAAACAATTTCACTATTTTTCTTAGTACAAACGAATACAACCTCTCTAGCTTTGACTAGAGGGATGTATAAGCTAAGATAGTAGCCTTTATTACAATTCCTCACCCAACTGGGTGGATAGAAAAACTAACAAAAATGGAAACAAGAAAAAACATGAAACAAAGAAACTTGATGCAAAGTAGACAGGATAGTTGTTGTTCAATTGTGGTTCTTTGATAGCACAAACAACCCCTCGTAGGTCTCTCTCTCCACTTTTGCACTTTGGTAGAGCACTCGTCCTCTTGCTCTCACTCTTTCGTTCTCTGTTTTTCTCTCACTTTGTTTTCTGTTTTTCTGTGTTAAAAACAGGTCACACACTCTCTGTTTTTCTTTTCTCTGTTTTTCTCTTTTTTTGTCTTCTTGTAGTCCAACGTCTATATCTGTGTTCACACACACAAAAGACACACACCTAAAAGAAAACATACAAAAAGAAAAAGGCATACATATAAATACAACTAATTATAACTTTTCTTATCATTTGCCCTAAGCCTGTTCGGCTTTTAGCCGACTCAATGTTGTGGGCTCCACTTGAGTGGGCAAGCCCCAACAATTTCTTCTTTTAGCTGGTCTTGCCCATAGCTACCATACTTTTCATCCTCCTCTGGTCTAGCACTCCTCTTCTGCTACATCAAACATTGTCAGCCCCATAATGTGGACACATGGTGAATTGTGAAAGAAATTATAGCAGTTTGACCACCGCCATCATTTCATTCGTCGTCCTGCTTGTCGGATTCCAGGTGACTGTTCTCATGTATGCCTACCATGTCACTACCCTCTAGTAATTCCACGACTATCATACCTAAGAATAAACAACCTTAATATCATCAAATTTAATGTACAAAATACTTGGTACCATCCATGCTTCTGTTAGTTTCTAATGCATGACCATACATAATTTTGGATGGTTCAGATTTTGCATAATTAAATTGTATGATATCAGAATTTTATATCTATGAATGATTGAGATCAATACTTATCCATTGCTATTGTCTAATAACCATTTTTGTCTAACTTTTGTAATCAAAACTTATATCTAGGAATGTTGGATTTAGGTAGGACGCATGCTTTATGATCTTGATACATTATATTCTTAGTATTATGTTGCTTTTGTATAACATCATCAATATTTAGCGTAAACATCATGCTTGCAACAACACATTCTGTTAAATTAATGCATCCATAAATTCAAATCGACATTGTTTTATACATAACATTAATAGTGGGCACGTCTAATTTTAGCTGAATTGAGATTGTTATTTGTAAAAACAGGTATTGGATTGCATTCAGATTTAGTTTGTGTGATTCCGAACTGAATTAGAGATCAGGCTTTTGTTTGTATATCTAATTGGAATGAATTGGATTATGGTTTAGATTGAATAAGAACGAGTTGACTAGATTCAGGATTTGTGCCTTTAATGTAGAATAAATTAGATTAAGAATTTGTTTAAAGTTCGAAGAACCCACATTATATTGTTTGCATACCCACAACCCCAAATTGGATTAAGTTGTATAGGATTCGATTAAACCCCAAATTGGAATATTGGATTGGATTAGGTCAACAAATTGATAAATGTAAAGCCATCAGAGATACCTATTCATTGTGAGCCATAGTAGGCACCCTTCGCCTCTCACATGTGCAGGGTATAAGGCTATGGATGACGCGATGGTCAACAAAATTCCTTTGTGATTAGAAAATTAGTGAAAAGGCACTTTATTTGAAGCTCTCAAATTCCCTTTAATGTTTCCTTCATGAGGGGGGAGGGATCGCATACATATATATATGTAATGATATATCGATACAAAATGATAAACTCATGGAGTTAAGCCACAAAGCTTCCACTAACAACAATACAATTAAAGTGGTTGGATCATAGTTTTCTATGGAGATTAGATATAGAAACATAGAATTAAGGACAAGCTAAGGAGGAGGAGGAAGGAGGAGCGATGGTGGAAGGTTTTGGAAAATTTTGGTGGTTACTTACTAAAATGGCATTGAGGTGAGAAAATTGGCTCTCAAATCCAAAGTTAGGGCTACTATTCTAACAACTCGCGAGTAAGGTAAGGCAATTACGATAGAAAAAAAAGAGATTCACATGGTTTGGAAAAGGTACCCACTTGTGACCCGTATAGGACACACGACACTTCAAAAATATATGCTCACATTCTTAAGATACTCATTCATATAATTTTTTTAAGGGAAAAGTACTCGGATACCCCTGGAGGTTCGTCTATTTACCAGAATGCCCCTGGAAGTTCCAAATTTACCAAACTACCCCTATGTCCAAAAAAATACACTTTCTAAAGTAATTATACACTCAAATCCACAAGCCCTATTTACCAGAATACCCTTCAAAAACAAATTTCTTTTTACCATACCCCCCCCCCCCCCCCCCCCTCTCATTATGTATGTATGTATGTATGTATGTATGTGTATGTGTGTGTGTATATATACATAGAGAGAAACATAGTAGTAGTCATTTGTAGAGGCAATTGATACGAGCTCAGTTGCTGATAGCCATAGCCGATTCAACTTATGCTTCCTATCAACGATGAGCACGCTCGCAAAATCCTCTAACGATATACTATGATTACTTGCATGGTTTCCCCCATCATTAATCTGTAGAACTAACCCTAGCTTTGCTTGTATCACGAGAAGAACATAATCAATTATACTAGATTGCAAATTAGGCAATGAGCAATAATTACAGGCTGAAGAGTTGAATCATGAATGAATCACTTGTGTTTTACCTGGGCCAAGGTGGACAATTCATCGACTCCGAAGAAATTGGCGGCATGGATGAGCTCGAGGAAGATATGGATACCATAGTGCACAACAAAGTAACTGTAATTGTAATTAACATTGTAGGTCATTGGATTAGCAGTGGCAGGTGGTAGATTGTAGTGATGGGGCAGTGCGGGGCCTAGTATTTCAGTAGAGGATGGATCGATGATCAATTGGCCAATGTAGAGGAAGCGAATCAAAGCAACAAATGCATTGTATGAGACTATATTGATGGGAATGACATCTATGTCCCCATGGATTTGAGCTGCGCCGGCCTCCCAGTTACTCAATATGCCTGTTGGAGAATTGCTAGCGGGGCTCCCAACGGTAGAGGAAGAAACAATCTGGTTCTAGCCCTGAAGATTAGACTGTTGTTGGTGAGGGTAGCATTGGCTCACAAAGATGCTACTTGCATAGTGATTCTGGGAGGCGGGTGGGGAATGAGATTCAGGTGGATGAAAGGAGGAGGCAGGCAAATCGCAAGATTCGGAGGAGGAAGAAGAAGCAAAAGAGGAAGAGGAGGAGAAGATGAGGCGGAAGAAGGGGCTGCAAGCCGACAGGATGCAACGGTGGGCGTAGATGAGGGCATTAATCCAGCCGTCTATGCAGAAGGCAATGTCAGTGAATCGGTCAGGGCCATAGTCCAGAAGGGTGAGGTAATCTAAAGATAAGCTCCTCAGGCTACTACTCAGCATGAATGGGCCACCTCCATTGACTTCTATATATATGTATGCTCTCACTCACTCTCACACACAGACACAAATAGATGGATGGATAATTAGGGTAGACAGGTAGAAAGATTAGTGATTGTAATGGTAATGGTCACTAACTACAACTATGTTTAACCTTTTTCTTCTTCTTCTTCTTCTGCTGCTGTTGCACTCCATGTTTGTAATCAATTCACTCCTTCCACCTCTCTCTCTCTCTCTCTCTCTCTCTCTCTTTAAATAATGTTTAGAAGGTTGGCCAAATCAAGGTGGGAGAGTGTTCTGCAAAGTGTTTGGAAAGACATTCTTTAAGAGACTTATTGAATTGTTCCTTCAATTTATTTATCAACCTCAAAATGGTTTTATTGCAAACTTTAAATATATTGCATAATGTATTGAATGTTCAAATAACTATGGATTGTGCTCCACATATATACATCAACAAATGATTTTGGTGCTATTAGATTTGGAAACAACATATGATTATGTTAATTGGTCTCATTTTCTCCAGAGTGATGTATAATATGAGGTTTGGTACTCATATATGTCAACTTATTATTTTGCTAGGCTGAAATCAAACATCTTGTGGGATACTTAGTGGTGGAGTTACTCCCAAATTTTCTCTTAATAGATCGATGAAGCAAGAATGGCTGCTAGAGTCTAACTAATTAATTAAGCATAATGTAAACAATTATAGACCAAACCATCTTAGTACCCCCTAGCAACAGGGTGAGACAAACCATGGTTGTAACATACGTAGCATACCGTACGCGTACAATATGTATGTTACGTATTTTATAAGTATTCTAATTTTTTTTTATAAGTTCTTAGAATACATAATTAAAGGTAAAATACAACTCCAGTGCCTGTTACAGAAAACAATGCATAAAATCCAGAAATCCATCAAGAAAGAAAAGGCAAAACAGGGAAAATATCCATGACTTGGTTGGGTATTTTACAGAATACCCCTTTAATTTTCAAATGATACAAAACAGAAACCCCCTATATACTTCTCTACAAGTGTCTGGTTTGGTAAGCTTTAAAGACTTGGCAGTATTCTGGTAAATACACATCTAGTTAAATTCTATTGTTTTACCCTAAACAAAATGGGCACTACTTTTGTTTCACAATGAATAATGAATAATGAGTAAGATAAATACCAGAAAGACTAAATTTTCTAGTTAATGTTTTGTCCTTAGCCTTAAGCAGTCCATTGGAATCATGCTCAAAGTCGCAACGCCCCAGAATGAGACAAGTTCCCCACAAGAGTGTTAAAAGCATTCGTCCGAATGGAGAATAAACATTCGGCCTTCCTTTCTTGTTCTGGCTATGAGTCGGTCATTCTTTTCTATAAAGCATCCTCCTTTGTTGAAAGAGACTTGCATGCCTTGGTCCACGATTTGGCCAACCGGTACCAGATTCTTTGTTATTAATAATTATAAGAACATGCAAGACATTCTTGATACAATTGTTTTTTCTTTCTTTGTTGAATGGAACATTGCCAGTGTGCCGAATGGGATGTGTGGTGTCGTCTCCCGTATCTATGTAGCTAGGTCGATTCGACATTCTTAAGTCACGAAACCATTTGTTGTGTGACTTCATATGATTTGAGGCACCAAAGTTGACGAACCACACATCTTCCGAGTCGGAAGTGCATGTGGAGTCAGAGGCCGACATAGTGGTCCTATTTGGTCAGCCTTTTGGGCCTTGGCTTTTCGATTCTTTTGACTTTGCCTTTTTGGCTTGTCAGATTGGGTTGGTCCTTGACTTTCCTTCTACTACTATTTGTTTGACTTTCTTCTGTTCAGTCGCTTGTTGTAGTCCAATCATTTTCCTCAGTGTTCCGAAACGTTGTGCTAGGAGTGGCTTTGTCAGTCAATCGACGATGTTCACCTCAACGTTGATCTTCCGAACTTCAAGCTTCTTTTCTTTTACAAGCTCCTAGATACGATGAAACCATTCCTCAATGTGTTTCGTCTTCACATGATAGACAAGATTCCTAATGAGGTGTATTGTGCTCTCTTAGTCACAATAGATGGTCGGCATTAAAAGATCGATTCTACTTGTAGGCAAAAAATCGGCAGATAGTCGGTGCAGCCAGACTGCTTCCTTCACTGCTTCCAACACTGTTATGTACTCTGCCTCTTTAGTAGATAGGGTTGTGCACTGCCTCCCAATGCTTCCATCCTATGTTCGACATGTACTGGCAAACAATCCCTATGACATAGGCAAGGTCGGGTCGGGCTACCACCATAATTTGTGTACATGATACTTCCTATGGCCGATGCATAGAGTATTTTTCCATTGAACTTTCTCTGCTCATTTGTCGAAGGAGAGTCTTTGTCCGATAGTATGATAGACCGCTTTAGCACCTTACAAATATAGTCGGATTGGGAGAGTTGGAGAGTCTTTGTCGTCCAACTTCGCTTGATCCTCATGCTAAGTATGTGTCGAGCTTTTCCGAGTTCCTTCATCACAAATTTTCCATGAAGGCTCTTGTTTAGTTTTCCGATCTCTACTTGATTACTCCCTGCAATGAGCATGTCATTGACGCATAGGATTAGATAGATACGAGACTTGTCAGCCAATTCCTAGATATAGAAACATGGGTTGGAGTTGGACCGGCGGTAGCCAAGCTACTGAATGTAGGTTCAGATCCTTCAATCGGCTTTGTTCGCTGATCGACATTGGTTGAACTGTCCTCAAGATTCCTTCTGAATGACTCACCTATACAATAGGATTTCGGTGATGTTGAGTCATCCTCCCCTTCTTTAGGATTGATTGACGGATTGACTAGTACCTTGGTTGGTTCTATGCGACCTTTTGGTAACTTGGGCCTATTTGGGTGATTTGGTCATTTCAACTCTGTCTCTTTCACCTCTTGTAAATCTCTTAGTCAAATCAATTCTGACTAGTGGACCTCTTGCCGATTTGGATTCGATAAAGTGGTTGCTGGCTTGGTTTTCTTCGACTGTTTCTTGAGTCGCTAGTTCGGCCCGATGGGTTGGTCCTTCTATGACATCTTTGTTGATTTTGAAGGAAACCTTTTTGCCAACCGTTTTTGGTTGGTTCCTTTTTAGAGAGAATCAAGTCTTCATTGAAGACTACGTCACTACTCCGGATCAAATTCTGGTTCTCTAGATCTCGTGGCCTATAGCCATATTCCCCATTGGTTTCATAATTGAGAAATATGCACTTTGTTGCATGGGGCGCTGACTTGGTCCTTTACTCCCTGGGGATAAATGCATAAGCTTCACATTCCGCCACTCCATTCTGCATGGGTTGATCCATTCTGTTGGATTGTTTGGTTGATCCATTTTGCCACTCTATTTTGCATGGGTGTGTAAGGAAAAGTCTTTTGGTGTCGAATCACTTTGTTAGGCAGGTAATGCATGAAGCCTCGGGAGGTATATTCGCCTCCATTGTCGAATCAGAGTATGTTTGCTTTTTATCCTGATAAGTTCTCCACTTCAACTGTCCACCGAGTGAAGACCTCGAGGGCTTCATCTTTTGACCTAATCGAGTAGGCCCAGACCTTCAGTGTATAGTCATCTACAAATGTCATGAAGTACTTGTCATAATATGGCAAGACTCGAACCCATGACCTTATGCTACATGGGTCGAGCTCTTGACCATTAGACTATACATTGTAATACGTAGAATATTATTTTCTTTTATGTTTTATTATAGAAAATTGATGTATATTCTAGATTTCTCTGGAACATTCTAGAAACTTCAGGAGTATTCCTTAGAACACTATAAAAGGAGGGACAAGGCATTATTTCGAACCAAATCGGTTCAACGCCAGTCTTAAGCCTCCTAGCTACTGTACATTTTCTTCACATAATATATATCTTTTCTTATCATCACTCTCTCTCTCTCTCTCTCTCGATCTCTCTCTCCCTCCCTCTCACTCACTCTTTCCTTCTCTCGAGAGTTCTTCACCTCTCATAGTACTAATTCCTTCTCTGTCTTAGTACCGTTCCTGACAGTTTGAACCGATTTTCCCTACTGATAGGGTGTATAAGATAATAGATAGTTATACACTATATGAGGGCTTGACCAAACCGATTAGATGGAGTTGAAAATCATAATATATTATATAGCTCTAGGTAATTATGATTAAAGAGTATAACTCAAGAAACTAAGAAAAAAGATAGAGAAAACGAGCAAGAAATAAGAATGTTCTGATATTCCAACATCAAGAGAATACAAAGGAGACAAACTCCACATTGAACTAAAACCAAAGACCTTCCTCTTCTAAGACACTTTCTCTTCCACAAAGACACTTCTTCCTAACACTCCTCATCCACTCTTTGGCCTTCCCTCTTAGCCCCCTTCTCACTAATATCACTTCTTCTTTTATAACCTTCCTCTTCTTATCCACGGTCATGCTATTTTTAGAAGCTTTTTATCTCCCTATTTTTAGCTATGACACATCGACCTTCTAATCGTCATATCTCCCTCATCCGATATCCAAATTAAGCGATTTAAAAAGCTATAGAAAGCTCTTTTTACAAGCTTTCTAATCCATATTTAAACGTGATATTTGGATAAACAACGAGGGAGTTATGACCATTCTATTTTTACTGTTTTTTATAGTCTGCGTTTTCTCTTTTTACTTTTCTCTTGGTCTCGTACTTTTACTTTTGACTTCTTCCCTAAGGTCTTAGTTCGTGTTCTTATCCTCAAAAGGTGAATTATCTATACTTTATATTCTCCCAATGTTCAATGGCTTAGATTCTAAAAACACTTTCACACCTACCTTCTGTCTCTCTCATTTCCTACTAATCTCTTATTCCTCTTTTCTTTCATCCCATGGCCACTGTTAGCGCTGAAGAATATCAATCTGTTTTCTCGGAATTTCAATGCTTGAAAGAGAAGTTCCATGCTTTGGAACAAGAAAACCAACGGTTGCTGAGGGATCTTCAACAAATCTCCTTAGAAAAGCAACAAACACAACAACAACATGGGGAACTTGCGTTACGCGTGCAACAACTCGAAGCAACCATCGTAGCGATGCAACAACAAGGGCCCGGAACACAAGGGATTCATAAAGAACCCAAGATTGGCCTTCCTATGAAGTTCGATGGAACGCGATCGCAGTTTAGAGGGTTCCTTAACCAGGTACGATTAGTTATTTAAATGCATCCTTCCCGATATCCCACCGATGCATCACGAGTGGGTTTAGTAGGCACTTTGTTAAGTGGCTCAGCGTTGGCATGGTTCGCTCCGCTATTAGAAAAGGAATCTCCGTTACTCAACAATTTTGAAGAGTTTCTAGGTGAGTTTAAAGCATGTTTCGGAGATACTGACAGCATCAGGACCGCAATCAACAAAATTCGGCGATTACGCCAAGGTGACCGTCCAGCCTCCGCATACGCTGTAGATTTTTGCCTACTCGCCGCCGATATCCCTTGGGATGATTAAGCGTTGATGGAGCAATTCCGTTATGGTTTACACAACGACGTCAAGGATTTACTCTTGACCTTCCCCGAAGAGCCAAAGTCCTTAACAGAAGCAATCAGTCGTGCGGTGAGATGTGACAACCGCCTCTTTGAGCGACGTTCGGAACGACAGCTACAGATGCCGAGGGTTAGATCAAAGCCCACCTACGCCTCAATGGTAGCAAGACCTATTTCGAGGGAGTCAGATAATGCGCCTCCAGCGAATACTCCGACTCCGATGGAGATTGACACTACACGTCGTCGAGGGCCATTATCCGAGGAAGAAAAGTAGCGACGCCGTACAAATCGACTATGTCTTTACTGCGGTGGACCAGGACATATTGCAATAAATTGCCCCCATAGGCCAAGAAGACAGGTAAACCAAATAGTCGCTAGTTCTAATTGTACTAAACCTGAGCCTATTTCAGTAGGGATATCTGATAGTCCTAATAGTACTAATAGCCCAGATCTAGCGAACAGATTTGATGTCCTTAGTCAGTTAGAAGAAGAGTTAAACGACTAAGTCCAGCCAAAATAGGAGCCGTTTGGTTGGATAGCCCTAGATCTGTGCAACCCATTATTGGTTCCATTCCCTCTAAGAAAGTTAGTGATGTGTTCGTAGCCCAAGTGATAGTTAGTACTAAAAGTACCCCTCCAGTACATGTCCTAGCACTCCTAGATTCTGGAGCTAACTCTTGCTTTATGGATAAGAAATTTGCTCAAGCTCATAAGATATCCCTAAGAAAACTCCAGTGTCCAGCCTCTGTAGTAGTCATTGATGGACGTCCCATTGCTTCCGGAAATATCATAGAAGAGTCAGAGCCCATTAATATTGTCCTAGATAACTTAGCATGTGTAGTATCATTTAATATTATTAGTATCCCAGAACATCCCATAGTTTTAGGATTGCCGTGGTTCAAGTTACATAACCCATACATAGATTGGAGAACAAGAGAAATCCGGTGTCGACAAACCCAAGGGTCAACTCAGAAGATGGCAACCATTTCGCTACATCAGTTGCGTAAAGAAGGGCGCAAGGAGGAAATGTAAACCCCTCCAGTACCACTAAAGAAGAATCCACCGTTCAACTTCCCGAGAAGTATCGTCATTACGCCGATGTGTTCGATAAAGTACAAGCCAACACACTTCCTCATCATTGACCGTACGATTGCCCCATCGATTTACAACCGGAAAAAGAGCCGCCATGGGGACCGATCTACAATTTGTCACCAACCGAGCTGGAAGTCCTTCGGGCATATATAGAAGAGAATTTGGAAAATGGTTTCATTCGGCATTCAAAATCTCCAGCCGGCGCGCACATTTTCTTCATCAAGAAAAAGGATGGATCCCTTCGTCTCGTTGTAGATTACCGTGGCCTGAATAAGGTTACAATCAGGAATAGGTAATGCTCTTCCCCTTATCTCAAGTCTTTTTGAACGGATCAATGGTGCCAGGTTCTTCACGAAGATCGACTTATGGGCAGCATATAACCTCGTACGGATCCGACCAGGAGACGAATGGAAGACCGCGTTTCGTACCAGATATGGGCACTTCGAGAATACGGTCATGCCGTTCGGCCTCACTAATGCACCGACAGTCCTCCAGGACATGGCTAATGATATATTCCAAGATCTATTGGATGATTGTTTGATCATCTATTTGGATGAATTACTGGTTTATTCAAAGACCTAAGAAGAACATGATTCTCATGTACTATTAGTACTAAAACGACTTCGAGAACATGGTCTGTATGCAAAGCTGGAAAAATGTAGTTTCGGGTGCAACCAAGTGGAATTTCTTGACTACATCATTTCGTCAGAAGGCATCTCCATGGACCCAGCTAAGGTCAAAACAGTGGTAGAATGGCAGACTCCGCGTTCGGTGCGGGATGTGCAATGCTTCCTAGGCTTTGCCAATTTTTACCGGAAGTTCATACAAGATTACTCAAAGGTCGTTCTACCTCTCACACAACTTACCAGGAAGGGACAACCGTTCATCTAGTCTGAAGAAACGGACATGGCTTTCGAGAGTCTTAAAAGGGCATTTACATCGGCTCCAATTCTAGCTCATGTCGATATGGAAAAACCATTCATTATCGAAGCTGACGCATCGGATTTTGCATTGGGGAGCATTTTGTCACAACAAGGGAATGATGAGAAGCTACATCCTATGGCTTTTCACTCACGCAAGTTTGACGCCGCCGAAATCAACTACGAAATTCATGATAAGGAGCTATTGGCAATAGTGGATTCTTTTATGCAATGGAGGCATTTTCTGGAGGGATCCTCTCATCCGGTCACCGTATTTAGTAACCACAAGAACCTTGCCTACTTTCAAGATGCTCGTGTGTTGAATCGACGTCAAGCTCGGTGGGCCCACTTCCTCATGCGTTTCGACTTCAAAATTACATATCGTCCGGGGAAGCACCAAGGGAAGGCATATGCATTATCACGACGTTGGTATCTAGCACCCCATCCCGGCGAGGCAGCTTTCGATAACCAAAAACAAGTCATCTTGGGACCGGCACGACTACACGCAACACATATCTTTGACATGCCCATGGATTCCCGCGTTATCGATACCATACGCGAAGACTTGAAGACAGATGCGTTCGCCCAAGCTATACTAGCACAAATTGATCCCTCTTGAGCGTCGTGTTCATAGTCGCAACCACCAGGTACGGACTATCAACAATTTAAATACCATGATGGATTACTCTTCTTTAAAGAACGTTTGTACGTTCCTAATGGTTCTTGCCGCCTTCAAGTAGTACAAAACTGTCATGACACATATACAACTGGGCATTTTGGTAGTACTAAAACGTTACATTTAGTACAACGATCATTCTGGTAGCCCTGTATGCGACAATTTGTCGAGGATTTTGTTCGAACGTGTAATACATGCTGCAAAGCGAAAATGCCAAGGCATCATCCATATGGTTTATTACAACCATTACCAATTCCAAGCAAGCCGTGGCAATCCATTGCTCTAGACTTCATCACAGATCTTCCCGTTGTCGTGCCTTTCGGCTCCGGATCGTTGCGTGAGTCGGGTGGGAACCACTGGGGTTTTGGACTAGGAAGAGGAGAGTTTTAAGGCTAATAAGAATATAAATATGTTGTAAGAAAGAGTTATAGCAAACTCGTGAATCCCACGAGTGTATTGTATTAGATTAATCAATATGAATATAAGAATATAAACTTCGGTTGAAAGAGAATGATATAGAATTCTCGTGAATCCCACGAGTATAGTTTATTAATTGGTGTTTTTTAGAAACATATCCAGTTTCCAAGTATTTCACACACAATTACATTGTGCTCCCCATCCTTATGTAGTGATGAGGAAGTCTTAGTAATCCATGCTTTTTCTCTAACTATAGACCCCATGCTTTTCCTATAGATAGACTATATGCTTTATCTAAAGTGATCATGCTTTTTTCTAACTTGTGCGTTTTTTATCATGCACGCTAGATGTGTATGTGTAGCTTTTTCTTTTGTTATGCGTTTTTCTAATGTTTATCCTAGCGTGAATTTACCTTTCTATGTGGGACATCTATGCTTTAACACTAATGAAATGCTAGTGTAATGGTAAGACATTACATTATTAACATGGAGGTGCAAGGTTTGAATCTTGCCCTATGCATGTTCCATTTATTTTGCTATTTTCTTCTATTTCTTCATTTTTTATTGAATCTAATACTATATACGTTTTTCACGTAGTGTACAAAATACACTACGACACCGTCTCTAAGGGGTTCAATGCGATTCTAACGGTGTTCGATCGATATACAAAGATGGCTCATTTCTTGCCATGTACTAAGGAGATCTCCAATGAAGACATTGCCGAAATTGTCATGTGTGAAGTATGTCGGCATCATGGACTTCCCGATAGTATCATCAACGACCGTGGACCCCAGTTCGTGTCAAAATTCTGGAAGCACCTTTTTAACATGCTCAAGGTCACTTGTAACCTCTCCTCCGGCTACCACCCACAAACCGATGGCCAAGCCGAACGAACCAATCAAACGTTGGAGCAGTATCTACGGTGCTTTCTCAGCTATCATTAGGATGACTGGGCAGATATTCTCCACTTCACTGAATTTGCCTATAACAACTCTATCCACGCATCCACTAAAGTTACGCCATTTTATGCTTATACGGGAAGTCACCCCCGGTGGTGTGTACTTGAAACCCTAGAGGTGTCCACAAATCCTTGCGCAGAGGATCGTTTGGAGAGGTTACGCAAGATACAAGCGGATTTATCTACTCATCTCCAACAAGCTCAAGAAACACACAAGGTTTATGTGGATCGTCATCGACTCCCATCTAGTTTTAACATTGGAGATCGGGTATGGCTACTCCGACGACACATCAAGACTACTCGCCCATGCGAGAAGTTGGATTATCGGCGATTACGTCCCTTCCGTATTATAGGAAAGATTAATGATGTCGCTTTTCGTCTTGATCTACCTCCACAACTTCGGATACATCCGGTGTTTCATAGTTCTCTCCTTGAACCTTATCAAGAGAGTACCATCCCAGGACGTATTACACAACCTCCACCCTCGATCGAGCTTGAAGATGGACTTGAGTACGAGGTTGCCGCCATCCTTGATTCCAAGCTTGTTCACAACAAGCTCTACTATCTAGTCGATTGGGTAGGATATAGTCCCATCGAGCGTACTTGGGAACCGATAGAGAATGTCACCAATGCTCGTGCTCTTTTTGAAGACTTCCATCGTCAATATCCAAACAAACCGGGTCCTCAATCCAAAACGACTTGTTGCACTGGTCGTTTTAAAAGGGGGATAGTGTCATGATATGGCAAGACTCGAACCCATGACCTTATGCTACATGGGTCGAGCTCTTGACCATTAAACTATACATTGTAATACGTAAAATATTATTTTCTTTTATATTTTATTATAGAAAATTGATGTATATTCCAGATTTCTCTAGAACATTCTAGAAACTTCAGGAGTATTCCTTAGAACACTATAAAAGGAGGGACAAGGCATTATTTCGAACCAAATCGGTTCAATGCCAGTCTTAAGCCTCCTAGCTACTGTACATTTTCTTCACATAATATATATCTTTTCTTATCATCACTCTCTCTCTCTCTCTCTCTCCCTCCCTCCCTCTCTCTCACTCTTTCCTTCTCTCGAGAGTTCTTCACCTCTCGTAGTACTAATACTTCTTTTAGTACTAATTCCTTCTCTGTCTTAGTAATGTTCCTGATAGTACTGGGAGCTTGCTAATGCCATAGGTTTGAGTCCCACGATTTGGCTATGCTCACGGCCCTTGCTAGACTGATTGTCATAAGTGGATACAAGTTATTATATTTGTATCCATTTCCTATCCTCATATCTCCTCAGTTGATCATCCATGATGAGTCATTGAGAGTTGTTTTGTACCTAGCTTCGGCTAGCATGCCGATGGAGACTAGACTCCTTTTCAGCGTGGGTACATGCCAAACTTGGTGCAGGGTGACGGTATTGCCATTTAGCAATTCAATAGGGACCTCTTTGATCCCTGCGATTATGCACTCTTGCCCGTTTCCTAGTTGGATTGTGCGGCTAGCATTGGCCGAATAGTTCAAAAACCATTCGATATTTGGGGTCACGTGAAATGTGGCACCGGAGTCTAGTAACCATGTTCGTGTGTCTTGCACATTGTATAGGACTTCTCTGATCATCAAGTCTAGCAGGGAGAGAATTTCTCTCGATGGGGAGTTAGTAACATTGATTTGGTTGCCTAGTGGAAAACGGTTCAAGTCAGATTGTCCTGAGTTCCGCTTGAATCGCCGACCATTCTCCTTCCTATTGATTGACCAACAATCAAAAGCATTGTGACTAGTTTTTTTGCAATGAGTGCAATAATCACTTGATTGAATGCAGTAATCACCTGATTGACTATTCCTCGACTTCGATCGTTGTTGGTCTCCGCACTTGCATAAGGTCAAGCCCTCAGTAGGAGGGCAATGGCATGATAGTCTTAGGTGGTTTTTTAATTAAGATTTTCCATTACCTAAGTCCAATGTTGGATCATTACGTTTCTTTAGTGGATTTTTTCGGGCATGGGAAACTCTACGGCAAGCGCTTGTTTTCTTGCCACCGAAAAATTATCATCAATTCATGTGTCAACCTTTGATCTGGAATCCTTTATTTACAGACGAAGCTGCATGTGTTTTGGGTCTACGACCGAGGTTATCTTGGGCGGCAATGAACAGTGGGCTAGCCCGTACAGTTGCGGACAGGATAAAGTTTCTACAAACTTCAGCACACGACCAAAAGAGTATGTTGTCTAATTTAAGAGGTGCAAGGATAATGTTCTCTCAATTGTCCATGGTGTATCAGGTCACACTACCAACTTTGCAGTTTGATTATGTTCAAAGTTGGTACGGTATGTTTTCGACATTTAATATACTAATAGGAGCTCATTTATATCATCATAATGCCAATTTTTATTGTTACGAAGTTTTGGACAATGGTAGATTGATATTAGTGGCGGAGGAGTCTTCAATTATGTCCAATGCAAAGCAGTTGCCAGTGAGAGTAATTGCTAGATTAGATAAAAAAATATTTTCCGATCCTAGACCGTTAATTGCTAACTATGCATCTCATATTTGGGTTTTACACTCTAGGTCACTTGTCGATCTGCAGTGGGACCCATCAGATTATGGTTGGAAAGTGTCCATGTCTGACGCAACGAATAAGATTCTACCATTCTTCTCATATTCGGTGGCATTGGGTAGAAACTTTATGTTGAATCAGACCGAGTTTGTCCCAGCAAGAAAAAAGTATTGGGAGGAAGGTAATGTCTCCTCCTCTCATATGAGGATGCTTTGGAAAAGGTTTTGGGTAACTAAATGTATGAATAAGATATTGCATTTCCGTTGGTTGATGATTCACAATGCATTGCCAGTAGGTGAACTATTGAGGGGTCCTGTGAGTGATCGGTCATGTGTTATGTGTGGGTTTGCATCTGAGTCACTGCATCATGTATTTTGGGAGTGTGTGTTCGCTAAAAGGTTTTGGTTTCGAATTCTTAGACTTTTAGGTCGTAAGTATACCTCCACTATCTTCACGTGGGGTGCAGTCTTTTGGGGAATGTTGGATCAACAAACGGCCTTTTATCATTATCAGCATTCTTCTTTGTCTATACATGTGAGAAGTTTTCAAGTATTCCAAGTATATGCTACCTCAAGTTCCTTGTAGGGAATCAAGTTCTTTTCGTGGAGTTATGTGTGGCAAATTGTTTCCTCTTTGGGTTTATGGGTTCTTTGGAAAGTTAGGTGTTCCAAACTATACAAGGATGAAAATACTCATGTTGTAGAACAAGTTAAGTCTTTTTGGGACTTATTGGTTCATACGGTTAAAGGTGATTATGACAGTTGTAAGGGATCAGGAAACACAACTAGTCAAAAAAGGAGAATTAGAAGAGTTTGGTCATCTATTCCTATCATGTTGGATGTAGAGACTAATGTTAAGTGGAATTACATACCACCTCGTTGGTTGTTCCCGCCACCAGCACCGTCCTTAGAGCATACAACATGACTCAACATGGAAGAGGTGATTGGGGTGCATAGTAAGAGTTTTTTCATAAAAGAATTTTTTCTCGGTAATCTCCGATATGTTTGGTGCGGATAGTGAAGCACTTTACCTTACATAGGGATGATGATCTTCATCCCTTAGATAGGATGAATGATAAGGTTGTTTCATAAGGACAACAGTGTATGCATTCATTTTTGTTTATGTAGGTTTAAGCTATTGGGGATACTCGATAACAGTGAGCTGATTGATGGGGAACTTCGTGGACATTGGCAAGATGCTAATACGCGAGATGGCTGATGTGGACTGAATGAAGAAATTTTGCCTGTGATAAGGATGAGTGAAGATGATAGGGGTGTTGTAGCCGACTATCATGAATGGGTGAGGTTTTTTCATGGACATTGGCATGAGGCTAATCAGCTAGACGGTTGATGTGGACTGAACGAAGAAATTTTTCTGTGATTAGGATAAGTGAAGATGGTGGGGAGGTCGAAGCCGACTAGCACGACTGGGTGAGAAAATGTTTAGACTAATTTTTTGTTCATTAATATAGGATATGCATGGACACTGGCACCATGTTAATCGGTGAGATGGCTGATGTCAACTGAACGAAGAAATTTTTCTAGGTTAAGGATGAGTGAAGATGGTGGGGAGGGTCGAAGCCAATTATCAGGAGTGGGTGAGGAAATGTTTAGACTAATTTTCGTTGATTAATACAGGATATGCGTGGACATTGGAACCATGTTAATCGGTGAGATGACTGATGTCGACTAAATGAAGAAATATTTGTTGTGTTAAGGATGAGTGAAGATGGTGGGGAGGGTTGAAGCCAATTATCAGGAGTGGGTGAGGAAACTTTTGGACTGATTTTGTTCTTAACACAGGATTACCAACAAGATATAATCCCAATTCAAAACCAGGTTCAATCTTGCATTGGAAAAAGGCAGAGAAAGGTATATAAAGACTGAGAAGATGGGCAGGCTGAAGAGAAAGCAGGTTTTTTGGCAATGTTTAAGCCGATGTTTACAGGTCCAAGAGTTTGGACAGGTTATGAATCTTGCATTGGAAAAAGGCAGAGAAAGATATATAAAGACTGAGAAGATCGGCAGGCTGAAGAGAAACCAGGTTTTTTGGCAATGTTTAAGCCGATGTTTACAGAGCTAGAAGAAGACTACGACCAAGAAGCAGCAGATTACCTCAGCAACTTGATTGGAGAGAGGGGATTTTTACTGCCAAACTAATAGAAAAGGACACATCACATGGGAAAGTTAAAGGCCAAGAAACGGGCACAAAACTGAGTGTTATTCTGCATGACATTGAGCCATTTTAATCTGTCTTATTCTGTATGAGATTGAGCCAGTTTCTGTAGGAGATTGAAGAAAAGCAGATGGGATGCCAAAGAGAAACTAGTTGAGTATGTGATGAATACCCAATTGTTTTCAAGGGAAAGAAGGAGGTGGCAGTATTATGGGCTTTCATTATGGGTTTTGTTGGCTGTTTGATTTGTTCTATGGCTGCCTCATCGAGACGTCTCCAAAACATCGTACATTTTCAGCATATGATCCCATGGAATATAAATCAATGGTAGTGGCAAAGAAGTTAAATGGCAGAGAATGGTTTTGGTTGGACAATGTCCCACATGTTCAAGCAAAGGTGAATGGAAAAGAGGTGAGAGAATGGTTCGTGCTAAAGTGGAGGCCTTCTCAAGGTTTATATGTGGTCTTATAGCTCGACGTAGCAATGGAAGTTTCTCAAGGTTTATATGTGCTCTGCTAGCAAAGGTGTTATTGGCAACAATGTAGTTTTTTTGATAATATGTATTTGTGCAGAGGAAACAGTATTATGTACTATTTGTATATTGCCTTTGGCTTTTTATTAATACTAATGGAGCATATTTTTATGGAAAAAAAAAAAACTTGTCAATGGTTCTCATCCTCTGACCACAATACCTTGATCTGGATACTAAAGGAGTAAGTATCCGACCCCGTGTTACTAAGGAGCAATAACAAAATTGACCGCCCACCGTTGAGTGACGAAATTGTTGATCCAGATTAAAAGGCTCACACATGGGGATGGGGAATGCCGCAATGCATATGGTCTCATTCGTTCGTTGTCCTATCATTAGTTGGTTGTTGAGAACATCAGTGAACCAGCAAGAAAAAATTCAACTGAACCCCCCAATCGCTCAAGACTTCAATCAACAAATAGATTATCTTTTCATCGGAAATTCAGAAAGTGTTGACATCCACATGAGGCGATGTGATGGGCTAGCAAGGGATGTTTACATTTTGAACTATGAGAAACCATCCCTCACTCATCATGGGGAGTAGGGGACCTTGGGGTTTTGTGGAACTCTTGTTCAACCCTCTAAGGAAGAGGCTAGTGACCTTTTGCTAGCCTCCCCAAGCAAGCAAAGAAGAAAGTTAATATGAACCCATTTGTTCGACATGAAAATACGATATCTTAACCACTAGAAAAAAGGGACTTGGCTTTGAAAACTTGATGAAGATGTCCTTGAATCCAACTAGATGTTTATGGGAAGAGGTTAAAGCACTATGATTTGTAGTAAATCCTCTCAATCCTATGACCTTTGGGTTAAGCATTTCCTACTATCTATAGGATGCATAGTCTCCACAATTCTACATACAAAATTTTTGGGCTTCAAAATGCCTAGATGACTCAAAAGTTCATATGTTCAGAGAAGTTTTAGGCAATAAGGTAAATAGGTAGGCTACAATTCTTGTTCAATCTGTGGACAGAGATATGCCACAAGAAGCCATAAGAAGCATAGCCAAAGACGTGAAAAAGGACGGAGTGAAAGGTTACCCGCCCAATAC
Source organism: Azolla caroliniana (assembly GCF_043228905.1). Classification (NCBI taxonomy): domain Eukaryota; kingdom Viridiplantae; phylum Streptophyta; class Polypodiopsida; order Salviniales; family Salviniaceae; genus Azolla; species Azolla caroliniana. The sequence continues at coordinate 7,676,940 of NW_028230437.1, forward strand.
ACGAAAATAATCGAGGTGACAGGATTCAAACATATGGCCCTCTGTACCCAAAACAGATGCACTACCAGACAACGCTACACCTCAGGGTTGGTTGGTTGCTTACTATGTGGGCCATCCCTAGTAGTAATGGTTGACAGTGTAACAGTTAAAGTGCGGAAGCTTGTACACAACAGACACAAGTGGCTTAGCCCAATAACAGTTCACAGTTAGGTATACACAAAATGAGGGTGAGAGAGAGAGAGATTGAGTTAGCAGAAAACAAAAAACTCTATTACAAAACTCTCAGTACAATCAATAAGCTCACAAAGCACTTTACATACAAGCCCCTAACAGTGGCCTAACACAAGTACTGACAAAGTAATTAATGCTCTTCATGAGCTTTGACACCTAATTAAACATACCATTCGTAATACTATGTTAGGCCTCATGGCCCTATATACTAATGGCCTTGTTAGCCTATCGGCTTCCTCAGCCGATCCTTCAAGCCGATTTAGCTTCATGTTGATCTCACTTGTTACTCAAGAAGGAACCAACAAAAGTTATTTATTAGAGCCTAAGCCGCTTGGTTGGCACCTAATCTCTCATCAGTAAATCTCGGGAAGGGAAAAGGTCCAAGAAAGAAAGTCTTATGTCCTCGCATCAAGCAAGCAAGTTGCATCAACCAAGCAGGAACCCTGTCGCATAGATCTTGATCCTCTATGGATATGGCGGTGTTTAGCGAGTGTACCTCCACGTTCTCCTTCTAATCTGACCTCCGAGATTGACCGGTGATGAGGAGGGGAGGTGGGAGCTTTAGGCACCATAGCTATGGATGCCATTGGCTTTAGGTTTGATTTGCACTAGCACATACCCACACACATAGGCGTACACGCAACATAGACATAGAGACGCAATAGATAGATAGATTATATTATCGTCTTCGGAGGTCAAATATGACCTATGAGACAAAAAATCTTACATTTCACATGATACTTGTGAAAGTGAGTAGCGACTCTCGATTGTCAAGAACTTTACCAATGAATGTTGCGATCGAGAGTGCACATCGTGGTTGTGAGAGAAATTCGTGCAAGGATTGGGCTTGGTCGAAGAGATGTGGAAAGCATAGTCAAATATGATCAAAGGCAGAGCATTGTATCAAAGTGTGATACTCAGACTCTCGAACTTGTTTGGCAAAGTGTGCATAGCTGGCCACTCTCATCAGTTGTGCCCCAACGCCCCGTCTCACATCGCAATGCATGCGAGCTAAGTCGCATGGAAGCAACGATTCGAATGACAGATATCAGGATGAGCTCTAACATGTATCGATGTGTATGGCTTTCCTGTTCCACAAAGAATATGGTTTTATAGTTAGGTGCAACATTTGTAGTATAATGTGTGAAGCATGAGCCTCTACATTTTTCCCACGTCATGATACATTGACGTTGTAAAAAGGCCTCATTTACAAAGGAATCGAGTGATGTATCATGAAGCAAGTGTCTTGCATCCGATCTACCAAACCATTTTTCTAAATCTTGCATCCAACTGGAACACAAAATTTTGCTTTTATGTGTCTTTTGGATATTTTTGCTTACTTCCCATGCAATTCTAGGAAGTCGATGTGAGGGGCCTTTTTGAACCTTACGCATGTATTCAACAACCCTTTCCATGGCCATGATCTCAATGGGAAGCAATCCCGTCTTAAGGAGGAGGGTGTAGGGCGTTTGTTTCTTAGCTTGTAGAAACTGTAGAAAGTAGCGTGCGGAAGCAAGTATGAAGACAGAACAGAAGGAAGAACACTCAGGTTTAATGGAGAGCTTGAGCTTATGTAGTATACGCGGGAGAGACAGAGAGAGTGAGAGAGAAGACACTAGAAAAAAATATATTCAAGAAAAACAACCATACATATATGTGTTCAATGAACTCTTTGTACAAGTCCTAGAAGGACTGACCGAAGTACTGACAGTACTTCAATGCTCATTAAGAGCTCCTACACTAACTCCCAAATATATTCCTCACGGAATATCTTTCCTAACGGCCTAACTGATCGGTCCCAACCGATCCGGTCCTTGGCTTCTTCAACCGATCCGGCCGATGTTGAGCTTGTCTCTCAACACTCCCCCTCAAGCTCAACTTGAGGCTCTTCGGGATCTTCACAGCTCCGGTTCCTCTTGGCTTCACGCCTCGCTCGCGCTCCTCGACCTGTTCGACTCCGCGCGCTTCGACCCTTCCGGTCGGCTTGTCTGTTCATGTGGCCCTTATCAGCTCTTCTGCTGTTGCGGCGTCGACACTTCTTCCGCTGCCTTTTCTTCCGCTTGGGCCTCGGTTGATTCAACGTGTCTGAATCAAACATCCGAACCGACTCGGCTACCTCCGATCAGTTTTCGCTCTTGTCCGAGTTGGCTATCTCCAACTCGTCTTCGGTCTTCTCGCCCTCGATGGCATCATCTCCCCCATGTGTGGTTGGCTTCGGCTCTCTCCTTCGGCTGCTCCCCTTCTGTCCGCTTCCGAACTTTTCCGCGGGTCCGCCCTCGGCTTCTTCAGCCGATCCGAAGTCGAACTCGACAACCGACTCGGTGTCCCGGTCTCCGCTCCTTTCCTGCTGCCTTGCTTGGTCGTTCGGAACTATTCTCCCCCTCAAGTTTGGCACATCGAGGTGACGCAATCCGAGTGCACCTGAGAATTGCCGCAACTTGTCCAAACCAAGAGGCTTGGTGAAGATGTCGGCAATCTGCCGATCCGTCGGCATGTACTGAAGTTCGACTTCACCGGAAAGGACACGCTCACAGACAAAATGGTAGTGCACCTCAATGTGCTTGGTCCGTGCGTGGAAAATGGGGTTCTTCGCGAGCTGGATGCTGCTGAGGTTGTCGCAGTAGATCGTTGTCGGATTTGACACCTCCGCTTGCAGGTCCTTAAGTAGCCGCTTCAACCATATGGCTTCGCATGTCGCGACAGCCGCTCCTCGGTACTCAGTTTCGGTGCTCAACAGTGCAACTGTCGGCTGCTTCTTACTGCTCCACGCGATCGCGGCACTCCCGAGGGAGAACGCGTATCCGGACGTGGATTGGCGATCGGCGGCGTTGCTAGCCCAATCAGCATCGGTGTAGCTGACTAACTGCGCGGCTGCATCGGTCCGATATAGGAGTCCGCGGTCCTTAGTGCTGCTTACGTACCGCAGTACGTGTTGCGCACACTGAAGGTGCTCCTCGGTAGGTCGCGCCATGAACTGACTGATCACCCCGACCGGATAACTGAGGTCGGGTCGGGTGATGGTCAAGTATATGAGGCTTCCGACAATTTGTCGGAACCTCGTCGGGTCGCATACCTTTCCCGTATCGGGACAAAGCTTGATGGTTTTGTCCAGAGGAGTCGAGACGGACTTACAATCGGCCATCCCGAGTTTGAAGAGCATACCCAACACGTAATGACGTTGGCTGATCAATATGCCTTCGGGGGTACGGATCACTTCGATCCCGAGGAAGTAATGAAGGTCCCCCAGATCCTTCACGTCGAACGATGCCGCTAGCTGGAGCTTCACGCGGTCGATTTCACCTAGGTCAGCGCCGGTGATGACCAAGTCATCGACATATAGTAGAATACTAACCGGTCTGAGTCGACCTTTCCGGATGAATAGGGAAGAGTTCGATTTTGATGTGATGAAGCCTATGCGACGCAGTTATTGCGTGATCTTCGCATTCCAGGCACGCGAGGCTTGCTTCAGTCCGTAAAGGGACTTCTTCAGTCGGCATACTGCCGAGGAGTTCGTTCCGGAGTGAAATCCGGGGGGCTGTACCATGTACACTTGTTCCTCAAGGTCACCTTGCAGGAACGCATTCTTTACATCCACTTGATGTAGGTGCCACCCCTTGGCCACGGCTACTACGAGCAAAACACGGACGGTCGTCATTTTCGCGACCAACGCAAATGTCTCATCGTAGTCGATGTCGTGTTTCTGCGCGTAGCCCTTTGCCACTAGCCGAGCCTTGTACCGGTTGACCGAGCCATCGGTGTTGTACTTGACTTTGTACACCCACCTACACCCGATCGGTTTTACCCCTCTTGGTGCGTCAACCAGGTCCCAGGTCTCGTTCTCCACCAATGCGTGCATCTCTTCCTCCATTGCGGCACGCCAAGTCGCGTCTTTAGCCGCTTCTACGTAGCTCTCCGGCTCACGCACTTCCGCTACACGGGTCATGTATGCATAATGATGCGCCATGTATTCGTTGTATCCGAACCGCAAAACAGGATTCTTCTAGCGGGTAGATTGGCGTAATCTCGCATTAGCCGATGTCGAGGCCTTCTCGGTCGACGCGGACTTCACTTTTAAAGACCGGTCACCGGTTCCCTTGGAGTCGGACTCGTGTTGGTTTGACTCGTTCCTATCTGTGCCGGAATCCGACACCTTCTTCTTCCCTTTCTCTTTGCGCGTAAGCCGTCTCCTCGGCTTCCTACGCGGGGAATGCACGGCCGAGTCTCCACTACTCGCCGACTCTTCATCGGACTGGTCGTACCGACTCAGTCGTCCAATCGATCCACTTAACCGGAGTGAAATCGGACTCTCTGCGCGGGTCTCGATTTCGGGCTCATCCGGAGGCATCTCGGCCTCGCTGACCTCATCGTCAGAGCTCGGATTGGGGGTAGGGTTCGGAGTCGGGAGTAGGTACCAGGACGCGGACTCGTCAAACACAACGTCGCGGTTGACACGCGCTTGTTTGGTGCGAGGGTTATAGCACTTATAACCCTTCTGCTCGTCCGAGTAACCAACCAAGATGCATTTCTCGGCCTTTGCGTCCAGCTTCCTCCTTTTCTCCTTCGGTATATGCACATACGCAATGCTACCAAACACCCTCAAGTGTCACAAGTTCGGCTTCGTTCCGAAATATAGCTCGTGCGCCGACACTTTGTCTCCGATCCGGTTCTGGATGTATACCGCGGTCCTTACTGCCTCGGCCCATCAGAACTTGGGCAAGCTCTTCTCCTCCAGCATTGCCCGTGCCGCTTCCACAACTAACCGATTCTTCCTCTCGGCCACGCCGTTCTGCTCCGGCGTGTATCTCCAACTGAATTCGCGCCAAATTCCCATTTGTTGTAGATAACCATTGAATTGACCGGAGAAGTACTCTTTCCTGCCATCCGACTGCAGACACTTGATCTTTCGTCCCGTTTCCATTTCCACGAACCCTTTGAGGTCCCGAAAGCAGTCGAAGACTTCGCTCTTCCTCTCAATGAGGTAGATCCACGTGTGCCGCGTGTTGGGAGACAGGTCCCTCCGGATGGGAAGGGAGAAGAACATAACCGGATGATACAGACCCGGTATGAACCGGATGAGGAGTACCCGGCTACGAAGAGCCGGATGATGCAGGCCCGGTATGAACCGGATGAGGAGTACCCGGCTACGGAGAGCCGGATGGTGCAGGCCTGGTATGAACTAGATGAGGAGTACTCGGCTACGGAGAGCCGGATGGTGCAGGCCCGGTATGAACCGGATGAGGAGTACCCGGCTACGGAGAGCCGGATGATACAGGCCCGGTATGAACCGGATGAGGAGACATATTCGTAAATATGTTTCTGAGAGCCTATCGAGGCTACATTTGTAAATAGCCGAAAAGTCATATTAGTATAAATATGACTTAGGGCAAACTTTTAGTAATAGTTGTTGTCATTTTTCCTTGTTGGTGCAAGAAGAAGAGAGAGTGCGTAACTGTACAGAGAGAGAGAGAGAGAGAGACGAGGTCGTTGCTTCTGTTGTAACCGCCGCCTGTGGCGAAGATCTGTGAGCACGAGGTTGTTGCCTCAGTGAACTCACTGTTGTATATTCCTACATAGTGACAATTTGCAGCCTGTGGGCTGCCGTGGTTTTTTCCCCTAGTTTGGGGTTTTCCACGTAAACCTCCTGTGTATTCTCTCCCTCTTTGTGTCGCGTTTTATTTCCCGTTTTTCTGTGTATCATTCTAAGCTCGGTTGTGGCCGAGTGTTGCGCATAAGGAACGTTGCGTTCCCGTCAAGTGGTATCAGAGCGAAATCGACACAGAAAATAGACGAATCATTTGGCGGCATGTTCAAGCTCACCGGCCCCAACTATTCAGTATGGAAGTCGAAGATGAGGGACATGCTCGTTGTTAAAGACCTCTGGCTGCCGGTTCAGTTCGGGGACAAGAGACCGGACAAAATCGACGCCGCGATATGGGAGGTGATGCACATGAAGACAACGGCGTACATACGGTGCTTCATCGACATGAGCCTGTACAACAACTTCAATGAAGAGAGCAAGGCTCATGAGCTCTGGGAGAAGATCGGCATAATGTTTCAAAACAAAAATGTTGTTAATCAGGTTTCAGTATTCCGGAAGCTAGTAAGACTCCGGTACCAAGATGGCTCCAGCATGGCGGAGCATATGAATGCCTTCCAGGGGCTGATACACCAGGCAACGTCATTGGAAGTACCTCTTGCCGATGAGGTACTAGCGCTACTCCTGCTCGGTTCCCTCCCGGATAGCTGGGAGACGTTGGTTGTCACTTTGGGCAACACCGGGCCGGAAGGAAAACGGTTATCCCTAGCAAGAGTAAAGTCGAGCTTGCTAGATGAGGAGGCGCGTCGGAAGGATAAAGATACGAGCTCCGACTCCAAAGCGCTCCTTACCGAATCGGAACGCGGAAGACATAGAAACCGTAGTCCCTAGAACCAGGAGATGTTGGGGACACGGTCAAAGTCAAGAGGGAGGCCTACTTGCTTCTATTGCGGCAAACCGGGACACTTCCAAAAGAACTGTCGGCATTTCCGTAAAGACAAGGAAACCGACGGTACCGATTCGAAGCAAACCCTAGACCGAAACGGTAAAGACCGAAATGGTAAAGACCGGAGGGGGCTGGACCGGAAGGGAACGACGGCAATCGCGGCAAGTGAAGAAGAGTTGATGCTCATCACCGAGGAGAGTGAAATAAACCTTGCCGGCGACGAGATGACCTGGGTGGTAGACTCCGGAGCGTCGTTCCACCTTACCCTGGACCGGAAATGCTTCTCATCCTACTCAGCCGATGACCACGGTTGTGTCCGGATGGGGAATGAAGGTACATGCCGAATTGTCGTCATGGGAGATGTGTGGCTGTCAACACCAACCAGATGCAAGTTGCTGCTGAAGGATGTCCGACACGTTCCGGAGGTTCGTCTGAACCTGATATTAGCCGGTCGGCTAGATGATGAAGGCTACATGGGTAGCATCCGGAACGGTGTCATGAAGTTCAGCAAAGGGAGCCTGATTGTGGCTCGGGCCCGGAAGGTCAACACGCTGTACCTGATGAATGCCCGGTTATGTCCGGAAGGAGTGAACGTGGCATCCGACACTGCTAGTGAGCTGTGGCACAAGAGGTTGTGTCATATGAGCGAGAAGGGGATGAAGAGGCTTGCAGACGACAACCTCATTCCAGTGAAGAACGTGCACTTACAGAAGTGCACTAATTGTCTGGCCGGTAAGCAGAACTGGACCTCTTTCCGACCAAAGCCACCGATGAGACGTAATGCACCACTGGAGTTGGTGCATACGGATGTGTGTCAAGTAGACACAAAGTCACATGCCGGAGTGTAGTACTTCGTGACGTTCATAGATGACCACAGCCGGAAGTTGTGGGCCACACCGTTGAAGACAAAAGATCAGGTGTTATCCGTCTTCAAAGAGCTCCATGCGAGAGTGGAAAGAGAAACCGGCCGGAAGCTGAAGGCAGTTCGAGCAGATAACGGAGGAGAATACTGGGGGCAGTTCGAGGAGTACTGCCGCTCGAAGGGAATCCGGCTCGAATTTACCGTGCCGAAGACGCCAGAACTAAACGGACTTGCCGAGAGGATGAACCGGACCATAATGGAGAGGGTCCGGAGTATGCTAGCACATGCAAAACTACCCAAGAAGTTTTGGGCTGAGGCATTGTCGACGGCGACATATGTGATAAACAGATCACCCTCAGTACCCTTGGACGGAGACACGCCACAGAGAGTGTGGACCGGTAAGGAAGTATCCTACCGGCATCTGAAGGTGTTCGGGTGTCTTGCTTATGTACATGTAGCTAAGGACCGGAGAGGTAAGTTAGATCCAAAGACCCGGCCATGCATATTCCTCGGTTACGGTGACGATGAGTTCGGCTACCGAGTGTGGGACCCGGTTGACAAGAAGGTATTCCGGAGTCGAGATATTATCTTCATGGAGGACAAGATGCTCGCCGACTGGGAGTCGGAGAAGAAGATAATGAACTCTGAGTCGACCGGTAAGGATAGACTCTACGATGAGCAGACCCAACCGGCAAGAGACCGGTTAGCACTCGAGGAACCAGCCGGTTACGGTGAGGATACCGAACCGGCAGATGAAGAGGTAGAGGAAGCTGAGACCGGAACCGGCCAAGACCCCGAATCGGATTCGGATGAAGAGCAAATGGAGGAGCCGGTTACCGAAGCCCGAAGACGGAGATATCCTCTCAGAGAGAGAAGGGCCCCCCGGAGATTTCCGGATGCAGAGCATGTTCTGCCGACCAATGAGGGGGAGCCGGAAAGCTTCGAAGAAGTGAGGGAAGACACCCACAACCGAAAATGGTTAAGTGCCATGCAGGATGAGATGGATTCCCTGCATGAGAACCATACATACAAATTGGTGGAGTTGCTGAAAGGAAAGCGGGCACTCCGAAACAAGTGGGTGTACAAGTTGAAACCGGGAGATGCCGGAAACCCCCCGAGATACAAAGCCAGGATCGTGGTGAAGGGGTTCCAACAGAAGAAGGGCGTGGACTTCGACGAGATATTTGCCCCGGTAGTAAAGATGACCTCCATCCGGATGGTGATGAGTATAGCGGCAAGCATGGACCTCGAGGTAGAGCAGCTGGACGTGAAGACGGCATTCCTTCACGGCGACCTCGAAGAGGAGATCTACATGCAGCAACCGGAAGGATTTGTGGAGAAAGGGAAGGAGCACCTGGTATGCCGGTTGAAGAAGAGCCTGTACGGACTGAAGCAGGCTCCCCGGCAATGGTACCGGAAGTTCGACTCCTTCATGACCGATCAAGGGTACCACAAGACGTAGGCCGACCACTGCGTGTTTTTGAAGAAGTTTGAAAGAGGCGACTTCCTGATACTCCTTCTATACGTGGACGACATGTTGATCGTCGGACGGGACCAAGTCAAAATACGGATGCTGAAGAAGGCTCTCAACCGGACCTTCTCAATGAAAGACTTGGGTCTGGCAAGACATATGTTGGGGATGCACACCATCCGGAACCGGTCAGCGAAGCAATTATGGCTGTCACAGGAGAAGTATATGACAAAGGTGCTTCACCGGTTCAACATGTCAGATGCGAAACCGGTTGGATCGACACTTCCGGCAAACTGCAAGCTATCCGGTAAGCAAAGCCCGAAGACGAAAGCAGAGAAGGCGGATATGATGAAGATCCCATACGCCTCTGCCGTCGGGAGCTTGATGTACGCAATGGTTTGTACCCGACCGGACATTGGATACGCAGTCGGAGTGGTGAGCCGGTTTATGAGCAATCCCGGCAAGGAGCACTGGAACGCGGTCAAGTGGATACTCCGGTACTTGAAGGGCACTTCAAATATGTGTCTCCGATTCGGCTCCGGAAAACCTCAACTGGACGGTTTCACCGATGCGGACATGTCGACTGATGTGGATACCAGCCGGTCTACATCCGGGCATGTGATGACATATGCGGGGGGGAGTTATTTCGTGACAGAAGACGGTTGCATTGTCAACCACAGAGACGGAGTACATGGCGGCTGTGGAAGCCGGCAAGGAAATATTATGGATGAAGGACTTCATCGGAGAGCTCGGTATCCGGCAAGAGGAATACCGACTCTACTGCGACAGTCAAAGTGCCATCCACCTTGCTAAGAATGCGGCCTACCATTCTCGGACGAAGCATATCCAGTGAAGATATCACTGGATCCGGGAAAGAGTAGATGACCAGGAGTTCTCACTGACGAAGATCCACACGGCAGAGAACGGATCAGATATGCTGACCAAAGTGCTGACACCTGACAAGCTGGACGCATGCCAGAAGAGAATCGGACTGGTAAGACACCCCATGCCGGAGTGAAGGGGGAGTTTGTTGGGAGACAGGTCCCTCCGGATGGGAAGGGAGAAGAACAGAACCGGATGATACAGACCCGGTATGAACCGGATGAAGAGTACCCGGCTACGGAGAGTCGGATGATGCAGGCCCGGTATGAACCGGATGAGGAGTACCCGGCTACGGAGAGCCGGATGGTGCAGGCCCGGTATGAACCGGATGAGGAGTACTCGGCTACGGAGAGCCGGATGGTGCAGGCCCGGTATGAACCGGATGAGGAGTACCCGGCTACGGAGAGCCGGATGATACAGGCCCGGTATGAACCGGATGAGGAGACATATTCGTAAATATGTTTCTGAGAGCCTATCGAGGCTACATTTGTAAATAGCCGAAAAGTCATATTAGTATAAATATGACTTAGGGCAAACTTTTAGTAATAGTTGTTGTCATTTTTCCTTGTTGGTGCAAGAAGAAGAGAGAGTGCTTAACTGTACAGAGAGAGAGAGAGAGACGAGGTTGTTGCCTCTGTTGTAACCGCCGCCTGTGGCGAAGATCTATGAGCACGAGGTTGTTGCCTCAGTGAACTCACTGTTGTATATTCCTACATAGTGACAGTTTGCAGCGTGTGGGCTACCGTGGTTTTTTCCCCTAGTTTGGGGTTTTCCACGTAAACCTCCTGTGTATTCTCTCCCTCTTTGTGTCACGTTTTATTTCCCGTTTTTCTGTGTATCATTCTAAGCTCGGTTGTGGCCGAGCGTTGCACATAAGGAACGTTGCGTTCCCGTCACCGCGTGTGGTTGTCGATGAAGGAGACGAAATATTGGCTCCCGCCAAGACTAACGTTTTGTGCCGGCCCCCATACATCAGAGTGTATAAGGTCGAGGTTGTTCCGGCTCCGGTTTCGCTCGTTGGGGAAAGGAAGTCGGTGTTGCTTCCCGAGCTGGCAGGCTTCACAAATTTGTGCCTTTCGGCCACTAAATTTGGGCAATCCGAACACTACCTGTTTCGATTGCAGATCTTGAAGCCGCTGGTGGTTGACGTGGCCTATCCGCTTGTGCCACAAGTCGATGTCCAACTCGGATTTTGTTCCCTTCGCGAACATTGCGGTGCCGCCGTCAGTGGAGTCGAGGATGAACATCCTCTCGTCTCTGCGCCCTTGCGCAATCACACGACCTTCTTCCTCAATGAAGCACCCGAGGTGTGTAAACCGAACCTCCATCCCTTGGTCGACAATCTGTCCGACCGAGACCATGTTTTTCGTGATTGTCGGAACATGCAACACGTTCATGAGTTTCCCTTTCTGCCCGACATGGCTAAGGGGAACTTCTCCGACATTCGCGATCGGATGCAGAGTGTCGTCTTCAGTTGCGACTACTCCAGGTTGTATCGGTTTTTCAAGGTACGAGAACCACTCCTTATGGCTCGTCATGTGGTTTGACGCGCCGGAGTCTACATACCACACCTCGTCCGATCTCGGGGTGCTCTGTTTCATTGAGTTTGCTTCGTGTCTCGTCACGAAGGCAGACCCTTCTCCGGCTCTCCCGGAGTCTTCGGCGTAGTGCAATCGCTGCCGATTTCCCTTGTCGATATGTCTGGAGCCGTTTCCGGAACCGGTTCTCTCCGAATCGGCGCGCTTCTTCCAGCACTCACTTTCCCTGTGGCCTTTCTTGCCACAGTACCAGCACTCCGCGATGGCCTTCCCTTGCCGGTTCTCATCGCTTCGACTCCCCCTGTTTCCGGAGGGTTCGAAGTTGCTGTTGGCATCACTTCGGTGCCTTCTTCCTTGATCTCGTCGGCCGCCTCCATTGCACGCCGACTCGCCTCGTCCTCCACGTCCACGGGGCCTATCACCCTCCGTGCACAGCATTCTGCTGTCGGCGTGCGTGCTTGTAGATGCACCCGTGTGGTTCTCCTCTACTAGGAGCATTGACTGTAAGTCAAAAAAGGACGACGTATTCTCCTGGGTACACACAGCCGTTCGGAACGCTCCGAACTTCGACGCCAAACCTCCGAGACAGATCTGGACCATCTCGCTCTCCTCAATGTTTACCTCTATGGAGGCGAGGGAGTCGTAGATATCCTTGATCTTCGAGGTATAGTCCGCCACCAACAAGTCGCATTGTCGTAGGTTGCTCAACTCCAGTCGGAGCTGAAGCTTCCTGGCTGTGGTGCTCGCGGCGAAAATCTTCTTCAGATTTTCCCACGCATCCTTCAGCGTCTTTGCATCCCGAACATAGCTCAATAGTTGTTTGCCCACACACGACGCGAAGCAGTATAATACCCTGCTCGCCGATTGCTCCCACGACGGGAAGTCTCTATGTGTCGATTCGGGTGCTGCGTCATTAGCTACTTTGACATAACTCCAGTAGCCGTGCCCGGGTAGGTACTGGTGCATCTTGTAGGACCAAGACGCGTAGTTGGTTCTGTCGAGCTTCTCTGTTGGAAGCGAGCTCGCCATGCCTCTATCCATCGTTCTTCTTCGTCAAGCTGTGTCGGCTGCAGAGAGGTTCTCAACCCTCGCGCTCTGATACCATGTAGAAAGTATGAAGAAAGAATAGAAGGAAGAACACTCAGGTTTAATGGAGAGCTTGAGCTTACGCAGTATACGCGGGAGAGACAGAGAGAGTGAGAGAGAAGACACTAGAAAAAAATATATTCAAGAAAAACAACCATACATATATGTGTTCAATGAACTCTTTGTACAAGTCCTAGAAGGACTGACCGAAGTACTGACAGTACTTCAATGCTCATTAAGAGCTCCTACACTAACTCCCAAATATATTCCTCACGGAATATCTTTCCTAATGGCCTAACCGATCGGTCCCAACCGATCCGGTCCTCGGCTTCTTCAACCGATCCGGTCGATGTTGAGCTTGTCTCTCAACAGAAACTTTGTAAGAAAATGTTTTTGGACATTTTCAAACTCTTTCCACGTAGATTTAGGGATGCTACCGCCCCATACTTCCACCCCATAGAGAAGAACCAGGGTCACCAAAGTGTTGAAAAGATATTTCTTGAGGACCCAACACTTAATATCTCCAAGATTGCATGTGTTCTCAAATGCATAATATGCTTTTTTACCCGCCTCTAAGTGGTGTGTAACACATTCATTCCATCTATGATTTGAAGGAACTTCAAGGCCAAGATATTTGAAGTTTTCCACACATTCAAGTGGCTCATTGTTGTACATAATGCATGGTTGATCTCTTGTTTAGGGAGGGAGAGGGGGGAACTTCCTCTCAAGGGAGGGTCGGCCGTTCGGGCGTGCCAAAAGTATTGTTGGGGTGGGGGGTGAAGCCTAGAATAGCTTCACACCCCCTCCCAAGGGGGTTAAGTTAGTGAGAGAGCTAGAGAGAAAGACAAATAGAAAATGACACAGTTTTTCCCCTCTCACATTTGTGTCATTTTCTATTTGTCTTTCTCTCTATCTGTCTCACTAACTTAACCCCCTTGGGAGGGGCGGTGAAGCCTAGAACCCCAACAACACTCCTCGCGCATAACACTTCATCCCGCTGACATTTACCCAACTTGGAATTAACTTCATCAAGTTAGTACAATTAACAGAAGGACGTTGGTGCTTCCCTTTGAGATTCTCTCCAGCCACAGGATTCCCTATGACTACCATGTTAGACTTCACCCTAGTCATTGACCCAACCATGACATGTGCCATGAAGTCCACCAATCCCAAAATAGCCCACACTCAACGACGAAGTGGAACACTTTAGTAATGGGTGATCTCTAGTCAATGCTTCGGGCAAAACCAATTCCCAAGGTATGACATGTGGTGTGTATGGGGCTTGAGCACATATTCACCGCGACATACTAATTCACAATTACTAGCGATTCCAACTTCATGTCCTTGAGCTACAAAGAACGATATCAACTAAGGCAATCTTTCTAGATTCGCTTCGCCCTACTTCCTATTGTAAATGCCATTGTAGCACGTGTGTCGCCATGCGAACTTGAGTTCATTCTCACCTTCCTCCATAGTAGAACTACAGTCAGTCTCTTGTGACTGCAACATTGGCATAGAGGGAGTGTCATCAATGTTCGCTAATTGACTGAACAAAGATTCATGGGTAGTTAGTTACAAATGAGGTGGATCACTTACCACTGACTCGCTCATCGGAACCTCAAGTTTCTCAGAACTCGTCACATAAACTTCTTTGGTGGTTAGCATTGTGGCGCCACATCAGCCTCGTGATGGATGCAAGTGTTTGATATGGAGGACACCCTCAATACCTCTTTGTGTTGGCTATTTGGACATCTCTCAGCATCTTGAAAACCCTCCATCCCTTTTTACTTTGGGGTCGAAGCATGCGATGGTGTACCAAAAAAGTACTGTTTTTGACCAAAAAAACACGAGTACTATTAGTATTGTTAGTACTAAGTAATTATAAAAATGTTTTTAGAAAATCAGAAAAATTTAAAATCTTTTTAGGGAGTGGGGTGGGGGTAGTACACGTTGCATTTAAGTCAGGGAATGGGGGAAGACGGTTGCTACGTATTCAGAATTGTTTTGGGGGCTATTTCCACCTCACTTTTAATTTAGCATGCCACATTAATTGATTTTGGCGCTTCTCACTGTCGTCCCCTCTTCCTCCCAACCAAGCCCATCTTAGATTCATCATTCTATTGTTCTCTTCATCTCAGGTATTCGCAGTATGCGAATGTCCACATCGTTTTGTTGTTCTTTTCATCACTCATCTTCTCCTTCCCTCGGAATGTCTTCTCCTTCCCTCGGTATATCTTCTCCTTCCTTTGGTATGTCTTCTCCTTCCATCGGTATGTCTTCTCCATCTTCTCCTTCTCCATAAGTTCTCTAGTGTTGATTAGAGCAATTATTTATGGCATAGGTTATTTCCGAATAGTTTTTACGCTATAATATTTCTAGTTTATCCTTTGGAATGCAAAATTTAAGATTAATTTATGCTGTAAAGATTACGTCTTCATCGTCATCATGATTATTATTGTCATTATCATCTCCATCTACTTGGTCATCGTTACCATATTACGTTGATCATATTGTTATTTGTATTGTTTCCCGATCTTAATGGATTATAGTCTTCTGCCAATGATGTCCTGCACATGTAGATAACACCTAAAACCTGACTTTTATATTAGCCTAATGTTATGGTCAAACTAGTAATTTAGGTGACTTAGGGTTGGAGAAGAGATTAGATCATAGAAATATGAAATTCAAAGTATTTGATGAAAATGAAAAGTGAGATATGTTTTTTGTGATACTTCAGTTTTATGTTTTAGATTGTCTAAAGCTGTGATTTTATGGTTTAGATTTGGTTAATTTTTGTTCATCCATTTCAGAATAGTCTAACTTAAATGATGGTTGTGTTTCATAAAAATTAATTGTTTTGGAAAAGGAATATATGAGTGTGGCATAATCATAAATGTTAATTCGAAAATTGGTTGATGTTTATGCTATGGCGTATTAAGTATGTTTATTCTACGATGTGTTAAGCACTTATTTTGATTAATTTAGTATTGAAATAACAAGAACATGTTCGTGTTCAGAAGTGGAAGGATCGCGCGCAATTGGATGGATAGGGAATATTCCATTAGATTTCTAGGTTTTTTCAACCATCTCACAAATAATGTGGTACCTATATCACATGTGCTCAAAGACTCAAAGGAAAAGCTTAAAATATCACCATGTCATAAATTTGAAAATTCACAATATTAGACAAATGGAAGAATTTTACACCATGTTTTTTATCGTAAAAATAACAACTCATGTTTTTTCTAACAAACAATATTCACAATGACAAATTGATTTAAAACAATTAAGTTTTATATCATTTGAGTTCTTACAAGCTTATATTGTTAACTATTCATGCCAAAAAATGCAATCACGAGTTATTCCTCCCATAAGAATCACTACTATAGAGCCTAGTACACAATGGTGATTCATCCTCGTCATCATCAGATGTACCAATCAAAGTATTGTCTTCATTTAAAAGCAAATGTTGTGACTCCAAATCATGTGTAGAAGATCTGGTCTGCCTTTGATCTACGAAGCCTTGTAGACTTGGCAATTTCTCTTTTATTATGTCTATTGTTGACTTCCTTAAACGTCCAGCTTTTGCTAGTGTAAAGTCGTATACAATGATATCCACATCTTGCATGTCAAGGGTCGATGTGTTATGAATATTTCTTTTTCGCTTTCTATTTCCTCTTGATGTTGGGCATTCCATCATCTCCAATGTATACTTGCGTGTAAATGCATTCTTGCTTCCTTTTGTCATGTAAGGCTTGCATCCAAAAGTTCCTTTGTTAATCTACCAAGTCATTGTGCATTTCCTCTCTAGTTTCAATCAGCATTTGTTTTGCACCATGAACAATAGTTACAAATGGCATATGAAGCAAGAACTAGCAACCCCCTTCTGGCTCCCACGATGGGGAAGATGAATATTGCTTTGCACGCAATAGTGTGCAACCACTTATATCATTTTTCTTTATCAAGAACACATTATTGAAGCTAATATTGTTTAATTGGGCTAACACTTTCACATTCTCCTCCCCACCATCCGCTATGTACTCTCAACCCATGTGCTTATCTTTTGCTCCATAATAGTGCTAAATAATTTAGCACTATTATGGAGCAAAAGATATTAAGCACATGGGCTGAGAGTACAAGAAAAAGAGCACTTGGGCAAGCTGGATTTAGACCAAAAAACTCCATCGTGGATCATTTGGTCACATTAAGAGTAATCATAGAAGAGGCAAGCTGGATTTAGACCAAAAAACTCCATCGTGGATCATTTGGTCACATTAAGAGTAATCATAGAAGAGAGTCGACTACAAGGAAAAACACTTTATTGTTGTTTTGTTGATTTCAAGAAAGCTTTTGATACCGTACCACGAAGTGAGCTTTGGAATAGAATGGTAGACATTGACATGCCATTAGCATACCGAGTTGCGGTTGCACGCCTATATGAACAAGTTAAATGCCAACTAAAAATGGATAGTGGATTCTCAAAGCACTTCTTAAGTAACATGGGGGTCAAGCAATGATGTCCACTATCACCCACACTCTTTGACTTATGTATCAAGATAAATTAGAAGAAGTGGTGAATAAGGTTGCAAGAGAAGAAGGATTAAATGGCCCCAATTTGATGCAACATGTTATCTTATTGCTTCTATATGCAGATGATGTGGTACTCTTCTCATATGATGTTGATAGTATGCAACATTTACTTGGGGTATTAGAAGAATTTTGCCGTACTACTAGACTAGTAGTGAATGTGGAGAAAACAAAAATGATGGTAGTGCAAACCATCCAACCTCATCATTACCCTATGCTCACATATGGAGTAGAAGTATGGGGTGGCACCATCTCTCTTAATGCATGGAACGACATTGAGAAAATCCCAAAGATGTTTTTAAGGAGGCAATTAGGAGTTAAATGCACTACCTCGTACCAGGTTATGCTCTTGGAAACGGGTGTTCAACCCATAGAACTATTGGCACTCCAAAGAGTATATAAATACATCACAAAAGTCAAAAATATGCCGAAACATCGATTACCACATCTTGCTTGGAATGTTGGATGTAAGCTACAAAAGAATCATAAAAGTAAGATTCTCTCATCTGGTTGGGTTGTTGACATAAGGAAATGGTTTAGAAGATGGGGTGTGGATGATCTTTTAGAGGTTTCGGGCAATGCTATGCAGTATGTAATGATTGAGGAAAGGTTGGTGGAATCATTAAGGATGAAGTGGGAGGATGCTAAGAGGACAAAGCTAGAATACTACATTGCAAATGTCAATCCTGAATGTTGGTCTCAATATAAAGCAAGAATGTCTATTGATCATATCCAACCTTATCTCATTACCAATATGAGTAGTAATGCTTGTAGAACCCTTACACTACTTCGCACTCGATCTCACAAGTTAGGTATTGAAGTTGCATCATGGTATCAAAATGTAACGAATTTGAAGACATGTCAAGTATGCAATGAAGACATGGTAGAGGATGAATGGATTGAAAATGGCCGTACTAGTGAAGTCCCTAAGGAGGAAAGGATATGTAGGTTATGTCACATAGAGATAGAGGATGAGTACCACTTTACATGCAAGTGTCCAACCTATGCCGAGATAAGGGCAAAATACCAAGACATACTTGGTCCGTCTCCCACCCTCCCCAAACTATTAGATACTCTAGATATAAAGAAATTAGGAAAATACATTCTAGAGCTAAAACAACACAGAGAGAATAAATTACAAAATGTTGACAATAATGTTGCTAATGATCACAAACATGTAACAAATGCAGTTTTTCAGGAACCTGAGGAGACAACGAATGCCGACACACTTGCACCACTCGGCCTTTCCATTGATGAGGCAGAAAACCAGAGAAGAACCAGACGTCCTCGGGTGCCGGGTTTCAAAGCAACTCAACGTGATGTGGAAGCAATATTGAAAATAAGGGAACGTGAGCTACACCGCCTAGAAGCCATGGCTAGGGCACTCTCTACATTGGAACCCACATCAAGACCCTTTGACCCCCCACTTCTTTTCGAGAGGCTTGGGTGGAAATAAAATTAGGCTTAGTGTATAGTCACTTTCGAGTATACTACATATTGTACACTACTAGAACTCTTTTAGTTTAAGTTCTATTTTTTTTTTACTTAATTTTATTTTAGTTATAATGACTGGATAAATACCTTATTGTTGTAAACCAATTGTCTCATGGGCCAAATTTGGCCTTAGAAGACGTTAATACATCTTTCTTTCTTTCTTCACATGCTCGACATATAGTGCAATTCGTTCAAGATATGCTGACATACTAAGCGGGAGTGATAACTTAAGTTTCATACTTAAGACACCACCTAGAAGGTTGAGCTCATATGTGTATGCTTTACTAACACATAGAGACTTTGTGCTTCAGTGTATGAATACCCCTTCTTAGGAAGGAGATATATATCAAGAACACATGTATACTCTGGTCCCATAGGTCAAAATTGGCCTCTTTATGGATGATAAAAATTCTAATTCTAATTCTATGTATCTCTTAAAGTTGTATATCTCCTTTAAGTGGAGCACATTTGGACGTGGTGTATATGCATAAAAAATGACATCAAATAACTTCGGTAATCTGAAAGCATCATATCGAAACCACTATCTAGAGAATGTACTGAACATTTGATCAATATGGTCATGTGTATTCCACCAACATGCTCAAATATCTGAAGATAGTTGAATTCTTGTTCTCCCTAACAGTGTTGTTCAATTGAATGTAGAGAAAAGGGGGCAATGGGTGCCCCCAATTCATCAGAACACTTTGAATCAAAGTAACTGTTAGGTTGGGGTCGTTGTGGACATTCAGGTAAGTAATGAAGACGTGAGGTTTAACTGTCCCATTATAAGCCAAACAACCCCCCAAGTGCATTTGAACGAGACATTTGTCATTGACGTCTTTCGGAAGCCTCCTAAGGTGAGGTACACACGTCTTCTTCTAGTTCATACAATCAATCATTAGACACATATATTGTTCCGTTTTCTTCAACGACTTCTCTCTATGGTGCATTGCTTTTGTCCGCTCTAGTGCTTGCGGTTCTTGATGATCTTGTAACAATTGTTTATTGATGTCCTTCTCCTTTGTTGTTTTAGCACCTTTAGTCATGCTCTTGAGGTTTGCACAAATAGAACAATACCCCATGTGTACTTTCCGAGGTATGACAACGTTAATGAATTGTGTTGACCACAATCTTGTGAACTAACTGTAGGTGCCATATTTATCACTTGACGTTAACATATCCAATTTGTAGGCATCATATACTTCTCGTCGTGTGTAATTATCTGAAAGATGCAACCTACCGGTAGTTGGCATTACTTCACAATTAAGGTTGAAGTAGTTCTTCATCCAACGGATTGCATTTCTTCTGGATGCACCCTTCATACTCGGAACTTCACTGCCATCGACACTAAGATCACCATTGAGAACTCGTTGTTGCAATCTATGTAATCTCATGTTGCTAACACATAACGAAATCTTGGATGCCACTCTACACCATTGTAGACCATAGAAGATTAATACTCAAATGAGATCTTAATGTCTAACAATATGTCCTTTACCATCTGCATCTTCGTTGCAAGATAAGTGTCTTGCTCATAACCAATGAGTGAGAAATAGTATCGCCTTAATGACCTTAACTTATCCTTTCCAATAGCAGGCATGCACCCACATGCACAACAATCTTTGCCAATATCTACTTTGAGTTGGTTCTCATACATCACAAAGGCAAACCTATCTCGGTTGTTTCAATGTGGAACCCTTGTAAAATGCATAGGGCTTGCCGACTGGATTTCTTCTACACATACATTTGTTGGCTCATTTTGTTCATTTATTTCGGAATGTGCAATAGCAGCAACACTTGTGGCAACGTGATTGTCATTCTCTTCATAGGTTAGATCCTCATTGTACTTGTACTCATCAATCGAGAACTCATGACTTAGGGTGATAGTTGATAGTGACTTAGTATTTGGTGACCACACGCAATATTCTTTGACAGAAAAGGGTGATCCTATCGAAATAGGATATTCATCCACTGAAAATGGTGAGTTTTGGCTCATTCTCTCAAACTTCGAAGATCCTATCAAACGATTCACTATCCAAAGATTTCACAACACTTAATATGGTCCAAATAACTATTAGATGAGAGGGTTCCCAACATGTGCTTGAAAGTGAGATAAAATCTTCTTCATATTGTGGCTTTGAATTGGTATCTCCATTTTCATTAATATTTTCTTCCTTGTCTAAAAACAAAAGTACGTGGTATTAGTCTAACAAAGATAACTTTACAACTCTCAAAGTTTGTGAGAATTTGTATGACCCACCAGAACAATCAACTTTCCATTTCTTCCCCTTTCCATACAATTTCCTTGCAACATCACATTTCTTCGTAGGCTTTGTGATAGAAACATAAGAAATTAGAAGTATACCAACATTTCAGAACGTAGAAGTGCAAACACAATTTGCATTACCATTCACATAGTCAGGGCGCACCTAGCTAGGAGAATTTGTTTGAAGCAACACTTCTTCAACTGTTCTAATGGCCTTTCTCATACATTCATCTTCATCATAAATTTCATCAGGTATCACTAAGGAACGACCGTGGACTTTGGAATTAGCAGCAGACTCTATACGTAGTATCACGGGGGCTGGTTGGTCAATTACCTTCCCTAGCGTGGTGTTGCTAGATACTACAACATTCATATTATAAGAATACATATTATAAGAGTACATATTATAACATGAGTCCAATATTACAAATATTATTAGTACTAAATCAACTGGACATTTGAGACCTTCAATATTAATCAGTACTGCTTCAACTAATCACGAAGGAATACACTATAATCAATAATCAGTAATGTTAGTACTAGACAACCAAGACCTTCATGTGGTGTTGTTCGAGCATGCAGAGCCTAAGTCAAGTGGACACAAAACATACAATGTAATGAACAATTTAGTGCTAATACAAGTAGTCTAGTGGACAATTAAGACCTTCAATACTAAATAATCAGTACTTAATCAACTGATCACTAAGAAATACAATGTAATCAATATTGTTAGTACTTAATCAACAAAAGAGGGACTTGAGGGCACAATATTGAACCATCTAGACACAAAAAGTCGATATTTCATGTGGTAATGAACAATGTTACTAAACAGCCAAGACCTTCATGCCTATTTGTTCGGTCATGCAAAGCCTACGTCAAGTGGACACAAAAAGTACAATGCAATAAACAATGTTAGTACTAATACAAGTAGTCCAATGGACAATTAAGACCTTCAGTACTAAATAATTAGTACTTAATCAACTGATCACCAAGAAATACAATGTAATCAATATTGTTAGTACTTAATCAACAAAAAAGGAACTTGAGGGCACAATACTGAACCATCTAGACACAAAAAGGCGATATTTCATGTGCTAATGAACAATGTTAATACTAAACAGCCAAGACCTTCATGCGTATTTGATTGGTCATGCAAAGCCTAATTCAAGTAGACACAAAAAGTACAATGCAATAAACAATGTTAGTACGAATACAAGTTATACAACTAAACATTTAAGACCTTTAGTACTAAATAATCAGCACTGAATCAGCTCATCACCAAGGATTACAATGTAATTAGTAATGTTAGTACTGAATCATGAATAAAGGATCTTGAGGGAACAATACTCATAGGTATAAGAATAGAACCAAAAGTAAAATAATAAAATCATAGTATAAAAATTGCATAATGCTTAATCACATACCATAGGAGTGTACTTTCAAACCCCAAGCTAATTATCAGTCGGCTCCAACTATACTTTTACAGTCCAAACATATATTTTCTTTCTCGAAATGGTACTTAGCGCATAACAAATGATATGTGTGCAAGCATGCTATAATAATAACATCCATAGACTCAAGCTTGAATCCAAGGCCATAGAATAAACACCTTTAGTAATGAGACACAACATAGACTATATTAGCACCAATGATATTTTATACCATAGAAGGTCAAAAAGGAAAAATATAAACCATTACCGTGATATAGCAATACTTGTAATTGTACTTTCCATGCAAGCGGGGTGCTCAACTACGTCTGGACACAAAGTATCTAAACCTTTCTCTTTTACACCCTTCATCAAACATGTTAGGTTCTCTGAATGCAACTTTAAGGCTAATAAGTGGTCATCAATTTTAGAATGAGAATACCTCCATGTCTCTAGATCATTCTTCTGTGCTTCTAGATGGGTACCCATATTTGTGAGCTCCTTCAACTCCTCTTTCAACACATCGCTTTTAGAATTTTGGATTGTTGATGCAATCCATTCGTATGTATTCGACATAGATGTGAATTGTTTCTCTGCCTCCATCTCACTAGATCTTTCTTCTGTGCTTCTAGATGGGTACCCATATTTGTGAGCTCCTTCAACTCCTCTTTCAACACATCGCTTTTAGAATTTTGGATTGTTGATGCAATCCATTCGTATGTATTCGACATAGATGTGAATTGTTTCTCTGCCTCCATCTCACCAGATGAAACTTCTTCCAAATCGGCTTGTAGTGCTTGCATTTTTGTTTGCATGGAAGCTATACAACGTAACAATCTCTCTTCATGCTTTTCTATCAGTGTGACTCTTTGTTTTGCAATCTGTTGAGTCAACACAGATGTTCTAGCTAGGATTTCAAAATGAGAGGTACCCTCAAACTTCATAGTAGTGTTGGTACTTGAGGACCCTCTATAGTGTGATGATCGATGATGAGCAAAATCTTCCCAATCAACTTCAATGCCACCATGGAGCTCACATGCAAATGCACGTGCAAAGACAGCTCCTACCTCATTGTTTAGGACATGTTTCACATGATAAACTTGTTCATATTATGACCTTAGTTTAGTGATATAATCCTCCTTCAATTGAGTGAGGTGGAAACCTCTCCTTGTCTCGAGTTGTGATGAGACCCAAGTTTTCATCATCCACATGTCTAGGTCTTCATAAGTGTTAGGTCATACACGAAGGAAATATCCCCATCCTAATTTTGTACCTCGAAGGATGTTTGTGTAAATCTCTTTGCCCTGAGTTGTTGAAAACTTAGACCTCCCTCTGGTGGGGGTCATCTTACTTTCTTTGATGGTGGTCCTTTTTCTTTCCTTGCATGGTGTGTTGACATTTTCTTTGACCATTTTCTTCTTCGTGGGTGTCTTCCTTGTCATGTGAGTCTTGTCTCTCTTCTTTGCCTCACATGCACAACAATAGTAAATAACAGTAAATCACAATAACATTTAATGCCAGAAAATCGAACAACATACCCTCTTTCCATGTGTTAACATGTACAAACTTCAAGGAAATGCTGAACATGAAATATAATGTTAACTCCCGATACACAACATATACATGCATCATAACAGTACTAAATCAGGTAGGAAAACAATAACAATAAGGACAACAAGAACAACTCGAACAACCGAAAGGACAACTACAAATAGACAAGAGCAAGTACAAGAATAAGATCATTTAACAAGAACCCTCTTTCAATATATCAAAATGCACAAAATTCAAGCACCTGTAGAAAATGACATATGCATGTATAGGACTCTCAAATTCAAGCATATGCATATAAAAAGCTCTGAAATGATCAAGCGAGAACAATACAAACAACAACAACAAAACCCTAAACGACAATAACAGATAGAATCAAACATATAGCTGAACATGTACCAAATGTCATTATGGTTGTAGATGTCATTGTTGAAGTCTTTGCAGAGGGGACACATTTGAAGCATGGTTTGCAAGAAAATGAACACACCAAGTAGAGGGAACACAACGAGCATAGGTCGTTGAAAGGCGTCGATGCAAAGATAACACAATGACTAGAGAACACTTGGAGGTAGAGGGAACACAACTAGCAAAGCAGAGGTCAATGCAAAGGGGACACGGTGAGTAGAGAACACCTGAGACAGAGAACACACCCAGTAGAGCAAAGGTCGATGCCAGTAGAGGGATACTAGAAGATGCAGATGGGTCTTGACGAGGATAGTTTGCAGAGAACACCTGGAGGATGCATATGGGTCTCGTTAAGGAGTGTTTGTAGAGAACACATCAAAGAGAGAATGTGTCCAGCAAAGCAAAGGTTGATGCAAAGAGTACATAGTAGAACACTTGAGAGTGAGAATGCGGCCAACCGAGAACACCTGGAAGATGTAGATGGGTCTCGACGAGGAGAGTTTGCAGAGAACGTGGGTAAAAATGAGCATATTGTTGTTGCGGAGAGGACACAATGAGCAGGGATTACATGGAGTTTGCAGAGTGAGCAGAGAAAATGAAGAAACCTATGTAGAAGGTGGAAGAGAGAGACTCAAAAGAGGGAGGTACGAACCTAGGGAATCAACGAGTAGAAAATGATGAGGACAGAGAGAAAAAAGATAGAGAAGAGAAGAGGAAGAAAAAAGAATACTTCAATATACTATTAAGAAAAGAATACAATCCTCTTAGACACCAAGAGGAACAACCCCAAATAACTACTTCAATATACTATTACTAAAATAGTCTTTTTGCCTTCTCTCTTTCTTCTACTAATTGTCTTCCCACTTCTTCTAATCTTCTTCGTCTTCCTCACTTCTTCTTCTTCCCTTCTTCTTGTAGATCTTCTATCCTTCCTTGTAGATATTCTATTCTTCCTCCCCAGAATTGCTAAGAATACTGCATATTTATAGGTTTTTAGTTGCGTTATTCTTGCTTTTTTCTTTAAATCTTTTCTTTTACATATCCTCGAGTTTGTGTGGTGCGTTTTTCATATAATTATTTCTGGGTTTTCATCCAATTTTTTCATACAAGAAAGCTCTCTTTGTCAGCTTTCTTACAAATCTTTTCTTTTGAAATTTGGGTAAGAGATGAAGAAGTTATGAGCTTTTTTCTCTTGCTTTTTCTGCTTAATTTCCCGCGTTTTTCTTCTGTTTCTACTTTTGAAAAATGCCTCTAACTTTATTTCTCTTCAATTTCATTTATCTTTTAACTCTTGGACCTTTCATATTGTGCTTTGTTCTTCTATACCTCCACATCCAATGTATTTGTCACGGTCTTTTCCTATGAGCAAAAATTGACTTCACATTTAGCCCCCCTCCTTGCTTTTTGGTGAACCATTTATGGTGAACCCTAAGCTACTAATAAAACCAAAAATTCTCCTTCGCCTTATTCATCATGGCTATAGACAAAGAATGAGAGAATAAATAAAAAGAAACAAATTATGTGAGTAAAACCCCCGCTAGTCGGTAGGAAAAACCTCACACTCCTAGACACATACACACACACACACACACACACACATTGACAATAGCCACCACCATCTTTCTCCTTGTCAACACAAAGAAAAAGGTTACAACAATTATTATATCTTCCTCAATTCTCCAAATACTAGGTGGACCATCGGATACAGAACTCTTGATAGAAGGAAGCATGTCAACATAATATGAATAAATCTTTCAAGCGATTGAACTTTTTGCACAAACACCTTCAAAGCTTTGAGACTTGTTGGAATTGTCACCTTTTGAATTTCTTCGATCTTTGATTTATCCATATAAATTCCTCCTTGGCACACGAAATTCTCCACACTACCTTGTTTTGTATGTATGACCATTTCATCTAGAATCTCATCTCGAAAAGGAAGCAAAAATTGATCTTGTTTGGTTGAATCAATCAAGGGTTTGAAGTTGATGTCATTCTTCTTTGGAACCACAACAATAGGTGAGACAAACTTCAAATCTTCCAACTTGATGTGGTGCTCGATGTCTTCTCCTCTTATCTATGAATAGTCAATTATGAATAACTTTGGAAACTTAGAAATAAGAGAAATAAACCTTTGATGCTCTCCTCGAATATTTTTGGAAATCATCTTTTCTTTTCCCCCCAAAGTCATAATACTTTTCTCCTCAATGACTTCTTCTTCCTCGTTAGACACCATGTGGAATGATTTATTTTCCCTATCCCATGAAGATTCATCAATTGTTATGCTTTCCTCTTCTTGCTTGCCATTGTCGATAGATGATTCCTTCTCCTTTATACATTTTGATTAGTTGTTGTGGATCCTTTGATGGTGATAAGTTCATGATACTCCAATCATGCATTACAAGTAATTCTCTTGACTCTTGATCAAATTGTTGTTGAAGAGTCGATGCCCACATAACTTTGTTGCTACTCAATGCAAATCCAAAATACAAATATTGCACAAACACCTTCATACATTACAACTTGGCACTTACCAATGCTTTCTTACACGCATTGATCTCAAAAAACCAATCTCCAGGTTACCTTCTTCATCTTGCAACTCTGTTGTGGGTACTTCACCATCAACAATGTTTTCAGTCATATCTTCCATTTCATCTTGCACATATTCATCATCAATCACCATATCGCTTGTTGTATCAATAATGTCCTCAACATGATGTACATTGGCATCACCATCCATAGCATCGCTTCTCATAACAATCTCCTTGGATTCATCTTTCACATCATCATTCTTTGTATCATGGTTGTCCTCATGAACTAGATGGGGGAATTCCACATTCATCATTTCTTCTTCTTTGTCTTTGGAATCACCTTCATAGACATCATCATAACTCCAAAAATTAGAATAATGATATGAGGGAACCTGTTGAATCGGACATTGCAAGTATGCTTGTTGTTGGCTCATGACCGATCCACAATTATCATAGCTTGGATTTATAGTATATGACGTCGATACTCCATATGCTTCACCGAATATCAGCTTCTTCAATTGTTGATCATAACTTTGACATACTCGAAGCAAATCATGGAAAGTCCTTCGATACTTATATGCACTTCATATTGAAAATATGGATCTAGCCCTGCTTTGAATCTTTGCATCTTGAAGTATACATCTTCAACACCTCCAACAAGTCGAATCCAAGTGGACCATATATCCAAAACTGTCTTCTCATACTCGAGGCAGCACATTGATGAAACCATACGCAATTGGAAAAGTTCTCTTCGTAGATCTGTCGCATCGCGAACTCCATATCTTGCCATCAATTTGATGATGAATCGGTAGATCCAACCATCAATGAGTGGACAACCGTTCCTCCCGTTATATGAAAAGGATTGACCCTCCCTGTGTCATGATATGGAACCCATGACCTTATGCTACATGGGTCGAGCTCTTGACCATTAGACTATACATTGTAATACGTAGAATATTATTTTCATTTATGTTTTATTATAGAAAATTGATGTATATTCCAGATTTCTCTGGAACATTCTAGAAACTTTAGGAGTATTCCTTAAAACACTATAAAAGGAGGCACAAGGCATTATTTCGAACCAAATCGGTTCAACGCCAGTCTTAAGCCTCCTAGCTACTGTACATTTTCTTCACATAATATATATCTTTTCTTATCATCTCTCCCTCTCGATCTCTCTCTCCCTCCCTCTCACTCACTCTTTCCTTCTCTCGAGAGTTCTTCACCTCTCTTAGTACTAATACTTCTTTTAGTACTAATTCCTTCTCTGTCTTAGTACTGTTCCTGATAGTTTGAACCGATTTGCCTACCTTTTGTCTCTCTCATTTCCTACTAATCTCTTATTCCTCTTTTCTTTCATCCCATGGCCACTATTAGCGCTGAAGAATATCAATCTGTTTTCTCTGAATTTCAATGCTTGAAAGAGAAGTTCCATGCTTTGGAACAAGAAAACCAACAGTTGCTGGGGGATCTTCAGCAAATCTCCTTAGAAAAGCAGCAAACGCAACAACAGCATGGGGAACTTGCATTACACGTGCAACAACTCGAAGCAACCATCGTAGCGATGCAACAACAAGGGCCCGGAACACAAGGGATTCATAAAGAACCCAAGATTGGCCTTCCCACGAAGTTCGATGGAACGCGATCACAGTTTAGAGGGTTCCTTAACCAGGTATGATTAGTTATTCAAATGCATCCTTCCTGATATCCCACCGATGCATCACGAGTGGGTTTTGTAGGCACTTTGTTAAGTGGCTCAGCGTTGGCATGATTCGCTCCACTATTAGAAAAGGAATCTCCGTTACTCAACAATTTTGAAGAGTTTCTAGGTGAGTTTAAAGCATGTTTTGGAGATACTGACAGCACCAGGACCGGAATCAACAAAATTCGGCGATTACGCCAAGGTGACCGTCTAGCCTCCGCATACGTTGCATATTTTCGCCTACTCGCCGCCGATATCCCTTGGGATGATTAAGCGTTGATGGAGCAATTCCGTTATGGTTTACGCAACGACGTCAAGGATTTACTCTTGACCTTCCCCGAAGAGCCAAAGTCCTTAACAGAAGCAATCAGTCGCACGGTGAGATGTGACAACCGCCTCTTTGAGTGACGTTCGGAAAGACAACTACAGATGCCGATGGCAAGATCAGAGCCCACCTACGCCTCAGTGGTAGCAAGACCTTTTCCGAGGGAGTCATATAATGCGCCTCCAGCGAATACTCCGACTCCGATGGAGATTGACACTACACGTCCTCGAGGGCCATTATCTGAAGAAGAAAAGCAGTGACGTCGTACAAATGGACTATGTCTTTACTGCGGTGGACCAGGACATATTGCAATAAATTTCCCCCATAGGCCTAGAAGACAGGTAAACCAAATAGTCGCTAGTAGGGATATCAAATAGTCCTAATAGTATTAATAGCCCAGATCTAGCGAACAGATTTGATGTCCTTAGTCAGTTAGAAGAAGAGTTAAACGACTAAGTCCAGCCAAAATAGGAGTCGTTTGGCTGGACAGCCCTAGATCTGTGCAGCTCATCAGTGGTTCCATTCCCTCTAAGCAAGTTAGTGATGTATTCATAGCCCAAGTAATAGTTAGTACTAAAAGTACCCCTCTAGTACATGTCCTAGGAATCCTAGATTCCGGAGCTAACCCTTGCTTTATGGATAAGAAATTTGCTCAAGCTCATAAGATATGCCTAAGAAAACTCCAGTGTCCAGCCTCTGTATTAGTCATTGATGGACGTCCCATTGCTTCCGGAAATATCATAGAAGAGTCAGAGCCCATTAATATTGTCCTAGATAACTTAGCATGTGTAGTATCATTTAATATTATTAGTATCCCAGAACATCCCATAGTTTTAGGATTACCATGGTTTGAGTTACATAACCCAGACATAGATTGGAGAACAAGAGAAATCCAGTGTCGACAAACCCAAGGGTCAACTCAGAAGATGGCAACCATTTCGCTACGTCAATTGTGTAAAGAAGGGTGCAAGGAGGAAATGTTCCTCTTTGCAATATCAGTAAACCCCTCCAGCACCACTAAAGAAGAATTCACCGTTCAACTTCCCGAGAAGTATCGTCATTACGCCGATGTGTTCGATAAAGTACAAGCCAACACACTTCCTCATCATCGACCGTATGATTGCCCCATCGATTTACAACCAGGAAAAGAGCCGCCATGGGGACCGATCTACAATTTGTCACCAACCGAGCTGGAAGTCCTTCGGGCCTATATAGAGGAGAATTTGAAAAATGGTTTCATTCGGCATTCGAAATCTCTAGCCGGCACGCCCACTTTCTTCGTCAAGAAAAAGGATGGATCGCTTCGTCTCGTTGTAGATTACCGTGGCTTGAATAAGGTTACAATCAGGAATAGGTATGCTCTTCCCCTTATCTCAAGTCGTTTAGAACGGATCAATGGTGCCAGGTTCTTCACGAGGATCGACTTACATGGAACATATAACCTCGTACGGATCCGACCAGGAGACGAATGGAAGACAGTGTTTGGCACCAGATATGGGCACTTCGAGTATACGGTCATGCCGTTCGGCCTCACTAATGCGTCGGCAGTCTTCCAGGACATGGCTAATGATATATTCCGAGATCTATTGGATGATTGTTTGATCATCTATTTGGATGATCTACTGGTTTATTCAAAGACCCAAGAAGAACATGATTCTCATGTACTATTAGTACTAAAACGACTTCGAGAACATGGTCTGTATGCAAAGTTGAAAAAATGTAGTTTCGGTTGCAACCAAGTGGAATTTTTCGGCTACATCATTTCGTCAGAAGGCATCTCCATGGACCCAACTAAGGTCAAAACAGTGGTAGAATGGCAGACTCCGCGTTCGGTGCGGGATGTGCAATGCTTCCTAGGATTTGCCAATTTTTACCGGAAGTTCATACAAGATTACGCCAAGGTGACCGTCCAGCCTCCGCATACGCTGCAGATTTTCGCCTACTCGCCGCTGATATCCCTTGGGATGATCAAGTGTTGATGGAGCAATTCCGTTATGGTTTACACAACGACGTCAAGGATTTACTCTTGAGCTTGCCCGAAGAGCCAAAGTCCTTAACAGAAGCAATCAGCCGTGCGGTGAGATGTGACAACCGCCTCTTTGAGCGACGTTCGGAACGACAGCTACAGATGCCGAGGGCAAGATCAGAGCCCACCTATGCCTCAATGGTAGCAAGACCTTTTTCGAGGGAGTCATATAATGCGCCTCCAGCGAATACTCCGACTCCGATGGAGATTGACACTACACGTCGTCGAGGGCCATTATCTGAGGAAGAAAAGCCGCGACGCCGTACAAATCGACTATGTCTTTACTGCGGTGGACCAGGACATATTGCAATAAATTGCCCCCATAGGCCAAGAAGACAGGTAAACCAAATAGTCGCTAGTTCTAATTGTACTAAACCTGAGCCTATTTCAGTAGGGATATCTGGTAGTCCTAATAGTACTAATAGCCTAGATCTAGCGAACAGATTTGATGTCCTTAGTCAATTAGAAGAAGAGTTAAACGACTAAGTCCAGCCAAAATAGGAGCCATTTGGTTGGATAGCCCTAGATCTGTGCAGCCCATTAGTGGTTCCATTCCCTCTAAGCAAGTTAGTGATGTGTTCGTAGTCCAAGTGATAGTTAGTACTAAAAGTACCCCTCTAGTACATGTCCTAGCACTCCTTGATTCTGGAGCTAACTCTTGCTTTATGGATAAGAAATTTGCTCAAGCTCATAAGATATCCCTAAGAAAACTCCAGTGTCCAGCCTCTGTAGTAGTCATTGATGGACGTCCCATTGCTTCTGGAAATATCATAGAAGAGTCAGAGCCCATTAATATTGTCCTAGATAACTTAGCATGTGTAGTATCATTTAATATTATTAGTATCCCAGAACATCCCATAGTTTTAGGATTGCTGTGGTTCAAGTTACATAACCCATACATAGATTGGAGAACAAGAGAAATCCAGTGTCGACAAACCCAAGGGTCAACTCAGAAGATGGCAACCATTTCGCTACATCAGTTGCGTAAAGAAGGGCACAAAGAGGAAATGTTCCTCTTTGCCATATCAGTAAACGCCTCTAGCACCACTAAAGAAAAATCCACCGTTCAACTTCTCGAGAAGTATCGTCATTACGCCGATGTGTTCGATAAAGTACAAGCCAACACACTTCCTTATCATCGACCGTACGATTGCCCCATCGATTTACAACTTGAAAAAGAGCCGCCATGGGGACCGATCTACAATTTGTCACCAACCGAGCTGGAAGTCCTTCGGGCATATATAGAAGAGAATTTGGAGAATGGTTTCATTCGGCATTCGAAATCTCCAGCCGGAGCGCACATTTTCTTCATCAAGAAAAAGGATGGATCCCTTCGTCTCGTTGTAGATTACCGTGGCCTGAATAAGGTTACAATCAGGAATAGGTATGCTCTTCCCCTTATCTCAAGTCGTTTAGAACGGATCAATGGTGCCAGGTTCTTCACGAAGATCGACTTACGGGCATCATATAACCTCGTACGGATCCGACCAAGACATGAATGGAAGACCGTGTTTCGCACCAGATATGGGCACTTCGAGTATACGGTCATGCCGTTCGGCCTCACTAATGCACCGGCAGTCTTCCAGGATATGGCTAATGATATATTCCAAGATCTATTGGATGATTGTTTGATCATCTATTTGGATGAATTACTGGTTTATTCAAAGACCCAAGACGAACATGATTCTCATGTACTATTAGTACTAAAACGACTTCGAGAACATGGTCTGTATGCAAAGCTAGAAAAATGTAGTTTCAGGTGCAACCAAGTGGAATTTCTCGGCTACATCATTTCGTCAGAAGGCATCTCCATGGACCCAACTAAGGTCAAAACAGTGGTAGAATGGTAGACTCCGCGTTCCGTGCGGGATGTGCAATGCTTCCTAGGCTTTGCCAATTTTTACCGGAAGTTCATACAAGATTACTCAAAGATCGTTGTACCTCTCACACAACTTACCAGGAAGGGACAACCGTTCATCTGGTCTGAAGAAACGGACATGGCTTTCGAGAGTCTTAAAAAGGCATTTACATCGGCTTTAATTCTAGCTCATGTCTGTTACGAGCATGACCATATAATATCCCGTGGTAAGAATTTACCGTAGTAATCTATACACGTGGATAAGTGTGAGGGTTAAATGAGAGTGTAAAGAAGGGGAGGATTACTTTTATCCTCGGGATTGAGACAACCCATTAGGTCAAGTGTGAACTTGCCTGGGGGCCTTGGGTATCGCTATAAATAAGAGGCCTAGCTACCCTCATTTGATCATCTTTTGACTACATCGAGACTCTGCTCGTGTGGTGGGTCAACTCTTGTAGCGAGCGCGCCAGCACCAGGTACGACTCGACGCCACGGCGGTGGTATGGGACGCCGATCGAGGCTCGAGTCCGTCTCGATCCCTTCGCTCGGGGGTGGTCGGGTGGATCGGCACCCTTCTTTCTCTTTCTCCTTTCTATCTTTCAATTCTTTATCCTTATCTTAAGCTTACATTAGTGCTATGATCTATAATATTTGGTATCAGATTTTTTTACTAATGTTTCTTTGTTTTTCATTTGTCTTTTGATTGATGCTGATCGATCGTTGTGCGGTTGGCCTTGATCCAGACAACGATCAACAAAGAACTTCGGTAACTCTTTCCATATTTTTCTTTCTATTCTCTCTTCTCCCATCTAATCATGTGTTTAGTTTATATGTAATTTTTTTTTCATTAAGTCAATGATGTTGTAGTGGTCTTTAATTGATTATCTAAAACGTTTACATATGTGCACGAGGTCAATACCTCGTTTGACATGTTAATAATATGTGATGAGTGTCGTATGCGTACGAGGTTAATACCTCAATTACGTATTACGTTCACGAACATATGTTACGTTTGCGTATGAGTTTAATACCTTGATTTGTTGTAAACGATATGCGTTTGGTCTCGTATGCGTAAGAGGTCAATACCTCCATTGCGTATTACGATGATCTCTTATTTGTGGATGTTTTGTGTGCGTAGAGGTATATACCTCGATTACGTATCTCGATCACATCATTTGTGGCTATTTTCTATAACGATATGTTGAATATAGGCATATGTGGTCACATATATACGTATTTGATAATACGTATATATGTGATAAGTAAACATATGTGTATATTCGTTATTACGTGATTATATCGAAAGTTGTCATGATCGGGAAAAGGATGTTGGTGGCCGTCCTCACATTTTTGTGAGAATGGCGTTGTCACCATCCCTTTTTCAACATTTTTTTATTGTTGATAACCCCGTTGATGACCTCGATTTCGTTACGTAAAGAAACGCCGATAGCCAAAATGATGTTGAGTACGTAGGGCTTGACCCACTTCAAGTGAGGTCGCTCCAATGACGCGCGTATCCAACATCCCTCCCTCGTTACATGGATACGATGCCACCATGAGCTCGTTCTTACGAGAGGCATTCGTAATGACGTGACCATGTGATGGCCCATGTGAGCCTACTACGAAACAAGGGCTCATTTGGCTTCACCATTAGGTTGCACTTTGGCGTATGCCATCGTAATTACGAGACTTGAGGTTAGGTAACGTACCAACATAGTTTTGGTAAATGAGGGCGAAATAAGGACCCTTGACATATATGTTCTTTTAAAAAAACATATATGATCAATTGCCTCGCATATCTCTTATACGCATCAAACATTAAACATTCGAGAAGACCTTCAGGTCAGATTCCTAATGTCCTTCAGGTCTATACACATCATTTGAGTAATTGTCAATGTTCTTTCCCTCATTATGTATTGGGTCCCAATGATTTACTACGTGCAAACGGGTATATCAATGGATCTCCCGTACAATTTTTATTTGATTCGGGAAGCTCACACAATTTTGTGAATGATCGTTTAGTTCAGATATGGGGAATCCAACCCACCGTAAGTGATCACACCTACACGGTGCACTTGGCTGATGGAAGAGTACAATACATCAACGGGGCGATTCATTCATTAGGAATTTCTATTGATACTTATATAGAGGAAGTAGACTTCCATGTAATGAATCTTTGTACCACCGATGTAATACTGGGTTATCCCTGGTTTTTTAATAAAAACTCTTCTTTATTTATTGATTGGGTTCGTCATTCCATTTCTTTTGTACTGAACGATTGTACGCATTTTATTCAATGTGTAAAAAAACAATCCCTCTCGATTGTTTCCTCGTGTCCATCAATATCTGAGTTGTCTTGTTCTACGTTATTTTATTGTGTACTTGATCCGGACATTCACGTTTACAATATCGATAATGTCCCGATTCAATTAACATATTTTGAACAACAACAACTTGATGAAATCATAAATGATTTTCATGATGTTTTTCCAAGTGAACTACCTGATGGGTTACCTCCTAAACGTAATATAGACCATCGTATAGATATTGTACCTGGTGTTGCACCAATAAGTATACCTCCGTATCGCTTAAGTCGATCCGAAGAAGATGAGGTATCTAAGCAACTCAAGGACTATTTACGAATGGGTTATATACGTTATAGTAAATCTCCATGGGGTGCACCAGTTCTCTTGGTTAAAAAGAAAGAGGGCACATGGCGTATGTGTATTAATTACCGACGCTTGAATAAAGTGACGATCAAGAATTCGTATCCATTGCCCCGGGCTGACGATCTAATTGACCGTCTCCAGGGAGCTCGGTATTTTACGAAACTTGATCTCCGTACTGGCTACCATCAAATACAAATAAGTGAGGACGATGTTCCTAAAACGGCATTTCGTACGCGCTATGGCCATTACGAGTTTTTGGTTATGCCTTTTGGTTTGACCAATGCTTCGGCTACTTTTCAACAAGAAATGAATGACATTTTCCGAGAACAACTTGGAAAATTTGTCGTTATTTTCTTGGATGATATTTTAGTTTATAGCCGTACATTACAAGAACATGCTAGACATGTCCGCTTTGTTTTACAAACATTGCGTGACAAACAGTTTTATGCGAAGATCTCAAAATGTGAGTTCTTCAAGAAATCAATTACTTATCTAGGACATCTCATAACCAAACGAGGAGTTGAAATTGATCCTTCTCGCATTGAGAAAATCAAGCTTTGGCCCACTCTTCGGAATATTCGAGAAGTTCGATCATTCCTTGGTTTTGTGGGGTTTTTGCGAAAGTCTCTTCGTAATTACTCCCAATTGACGACGCCGTTTACTGATCTTTTAAAAGGTCAAACGCGTAAGTCTACAAAACCTATTGTGTGGAATGCTACACTAGACCTTGCCTTTAAGGAACTCAAGGACCTGGTTTGCAAGGCTCCTTCACTTCTTTTACCCGATCCTTCAAAACCTTTTGAGGTTGAAACCGATGCAAGCGATTATGCTATAGGTGTTGTCTTGTATCAAGATGGTAAACCAATAGCATTCGAGAGTAAGAAACTTGATTCTGCTCAATGTCGGTATACCGTTCAAGAAAAGGAATTATTTGCAGTTATACATGCGCTCAAAACATGGCGCCATTATCTTTATGGAAATCACTTTGTGGTAACTACGGACCACGAGTCCTTGAAATATTTTTGTGACCAACAAGACCTGAAAGGTCGTAAGGCACGATGGGCTGATCTCATCCAGGACTTTGATTTTTCCATACGATATCGTAAAGGTTCCATGAACATTATCGCTGATGCACTAAGTCGCATCCGTGAAGTTAACACGCTTAGCTTCACTGAAATATCATCAGATCTTTATGATCACCTTCGAGGAAAGTATCCTGATGACAGTTATTTTGCAAAATACTGGGCAAGAGTTGAGTCTGGAACAGACACCACCACATCCTCGAAGGAATACTTCCACATTGCTAACGGTTTGCTCTACCGTAAGGGGAAGGTTTGTGTTCCAGATTTACCCGAGGTCGAAAAGAGGATTCTTTTTGAATGCCATGATGCACCCTCAGCAGGGCACCCTGGAATACATCGTACACTCGTTCTCATCTCCACTCAATTTTATTGGCCTAAGATGCGTCCTGACATACATAGCTATGTGACTAAATGTCACCAGTGTCAGGTTAACAAAGCCGAGCGACTTAAAGCCGCAGGACTTTTACATCCCTTGGACATTCCCAATAATAAGTGGGAAAGTATATCCATGGATTTTATTGTTAGCCTTCCTCGCACCCAAAAAGGTCATGATGCCATCTGGGTTGTCGTTGATCGACTAACTAAAATGGCTAGATTTATTGCTACTAAAACCACGGTAACAGCTCCTGAATTGGCTTACCAATTCGTTGACGAATTGTTTCGTTTTTATGGGTTACCGATGGATATCGTGAGTGATCGAGATCCAAAGTTTACTAGTGACTTCTGGACACAAGTCTTTAAGAAGTTAGAAACTACGTTGAGCATGAGCTCCACGGATCATCTTCAATCCGATGGACAGACAGAACGAGTAAATCAAATTATTGAGGACATGCTTCGAGCATACGTTGGTGCAAAACCAACAAAATGGGAACGTTATCTCCCAATTTTGGAGTTTGCTTATAACAGCTCCAAGCATACGTCGACGGGATATAGTCCTTTTATGTTGATGTATGGTTTTCAGCCACGAGCCCCGATTGATGTTACTATACATCATGATGAGTTGCGAAGTACGCAAAACTTCCTTCGGGATATGCAAGATATGTTGCATATTGCACGAGATAATATAAAAACAGCTCAAGATAGAGCGCGTTTTTATGCCGATCATCATAGGCAACCTCGTGTATTCAACCCTGGACAGAAGGTATTTTTACATGTACCTCACAATTCCAAGACATTGTCTACGGGTAAGTGCGCTAAGTTAGCCCCACGGTTTTGTGGACCTTTTACAGTCCTCAAACGCATTGGGTCATCAGCCTATCGTCTCGCTCTTCCCGATGGTGTCGGAATTCATCCAGTCTTTCATGTGAGTCGTCTAAAAGAACTTCTAGGTTCTGGCGACAATACAGTTACGACTGAAACTCTGGTTACTTCTGAAGAATTATCTTCTAAACCACATCTACCAGAAAGAATTCTCGATGTTAAAACAAAAAAATTACGTACTAAAGAAATCCGAGAATTTAAAATAAAATGGCTGGATAAATCAATAAAAGATGCCACATGGGAACGCGAAACTACTCTTAGAACTAACTTCCCTAACTTTCCATTGCAAGAGTGCAATGTTTTAAAGAGGGGGAGTATGTTACGAGCATGACCATATAATATCCCGTGGTAAGAATTTACCGTAGTAATCTATACACGTGGATAAGTGTGAGGGTTAAATGAGAGTGTAAAGAAGGGGAGGATTACTTTTATCCTCGGGATTGAGACAACCCATTAGGTCAAGTGTGAACTTGCCTGGGGGCCTTGGGTATCGCTATAAATAAGAGGCCTAGCTACCCTCATTTGATCATCTTTTGACTACATCGAGACTCTGCTCGTGTGGTGGGTCAACTCTTGTAGCGAGCGCGCCAGCACCAGGTACGACTCGACGCCACGGCGGTGGTATGGGACGCCGATCGAGGCTCGAGTCCGTCTCGATCCCTTCGCTCGGGGGTGGTCGGGTGGATCGGCACCCTTCTTTCTCTTTCTCCTTTCTATCTTTCAATTCTTTATCCTTATCATAAGCTTACATTAGTGCTATGATCTATAATAATGTCGATCTAGAAAAACCATTCATTATCGAAGCTGACGCATCGGATTTTGCATTGGGGAGCATTCTATCACAACAGTGAAATGATGAGAAGCTACATCTTGTGGATTTTCACTCACGCAAGTTTGACGCCGCTTAAATCAACTACAAAATTCATGATAAGGAGCTATTGGCAATAGTGGATTCTTTTATGCAATGGAGGCATTTTCTGGAGGGATCCTCTCATCTGGTCACCGTATTTAGTGACCACAAGAACCTTGCCTACTTTCAGGATGCTCGTGTGTTGAATCGACGTCAAGCTCGGTGGGCCCACTTCCTCACGCGTTTCAACTTCAAAATTACATATCGTCCGAGGAAGCACCAAGGGAAGGCAGATGCATTATCACGGTGTTCGTATCTAGCACCCCGTCCCGGCGAGCCGGCTTTCGATAACCAAAAACAAGTCATCTTGGGACCGGCACGACTACAAACAATACAGATCTTTGACATGCCCATGGATTCCCACGTTACCGATTCCATACGCGAAGATTTGAAGACAGATGCGTTCGCCCAAGCTATACTAGCACAAATTGATCCCTCTCGAGTGTCGTGTTCAAAGTCGCAACCACCAGGTACGGACTATCGGCAATTCAAATACCATGATGGATTTCTCTTCTTTAAAGAACTTTTGTATGTTCCTAATGGTTCTTGCCGCCTTCAAGTAGTACAAAACTGTCTTGACACATATACAGCTGGGCATTTTGGTAGTACTAAAACATTACATTTAGTACAATGATCATTCTGGTGGCTCTGTATGCGACAATTTGTCGAGGATTTTGTTCGGACTTGTGATACATGTTGCAGAGCGAAAATGCCAAGGCATCATCCATATGGTTTATTACAACCATTACCAATTCCAAGCAAGCCGTGGCAATCCATTGCTCTAGACTTCATCATAGATCTTCCAGTCTCTAATGGGTTCAATGCGATTCTAACGGTGGTCGATCGATATACAAAGATGGCTCATTTCTTGCCATGTACTAAGGAGATCTCCAGTGAACACACTGCTGAAATTGTCATGCGTGAAGTATGTCGGCATCATGGACTTCCCGATAGTATCATCAGCGACCGTGGACCCCAGTTCGTGTCAAAATTCTGGAAGCACCCTTTTAACATGCTCAAGGTCACTTGTAACCTCTCCTCCGGCTACCACCCACAAACCGACGGCCAAGCCAAACGAACCAATCAAACGTTGGAGCAGTATCTGCGGTGCTTTCTCAGCTATCATCAAGATGACTGGGCAAATATTCTCCACTTCACCGAATTTGCCTATAACAAGTCTATCCACGTATCGACTAAAGTTACGCCATTTTATGCTTATACGGTGTCGTGAGGAAAACCGTCCCCAGGCGCAAACTGTGTGTAGCGTGTGTGAACCGGCCCTTACACGTGGGTACGCCCCTTGTTGTATAGTAGATAAGTAGGCACAAAAGTCAAATCCTAGGTAGCAATATTCTATGGGGAGAATCGAGGAGTATCTCTGTCCGGAAGGACAGCGAATTAATGTGATTTACACAGGTGAAAACGGTCTCCCTCCTTGAGATATAAAAGAGAGGGAGACAGGGGGGGTAAAGGAGGAGAAAGTGTTGTCGGACTGGAACCAAGCCCTTCTCTGTCATTCTAGATAGCTTTCCTTTGCGCAGGTTCTCGGGAGGCTGATTCTGCTCTGTGGAACGTCCGTGTGCTTTCGGCAGAATCTCCATCTTTCTCCCGTATGCGCGTGGGTGATCAGGCGTCGATATCCGTCTAGGCGACCTGATCGGTTGTAGCCATTCACGTTGTCTGCATACATATATTTATATACATACACTGGTGTTCTTATACTCTATTCCCCATTCAACTCGTGTCTCTTGTGTTGTTGGGGCGTGTTCCCATGCGCTTCTTTGTCTATAGGTGTGGGAGCATGTCTCTCTCTCTCTCCCTTTTCTTACCTATTCCTCAGTCCAAGACCCCTGTGGTCCCGCCTTGTTCCCCACGCGCGCGCGTAATAACGTGACATCATTTGGTGAACCCGACGTGAACAGGTGGCAGGGGAGTAGAAGATGAGGGGGTCGGATCTCGCAGAAGCCATGGCTTCGGCTGTGGACCATATAGTGAGCGCGCACGAAGGCACCCTTGATAGGGCTATCAAGGCGGTTGTCGGTACGATCAGCCAGTTTATTGGGAAGGATGCCACGAGCTACTTGGCGTCCTACCGAGCTAAGATGGTAATGAGGGACATTCCGGAAGAGAGGCGTCTAGCTGGATTCCCTCGAGTGGCGATGCCGGGCATCCATACAGAGGTGATCGAGGTATGGGCCAAGAGCCGGACCTGGGAGGAGTTCGAAGGTCGGCTCCTTGAAAAATACGGGCTTGAAGATGCGCTTCGACTTTCGAAGCGGGACTTCGTGGAGTGTGTGGAGACCCACAACAAAGGAAGGAACACGTCGGTGCTCCTCCGGGAGTTTGAGGAACGCTTCGCTCGCCTCTCGGTGCTTGACCGGACCATTCTGGACACAAGTCGTGTCCTATTGTTTGTTAAGTCAGTTGACGAGCGGGATCGGGAGCAAGTAGGCCTCCTATTGGAGACTGATGACGGGCTGATGGCTGACTGGGCCGTGGTGAAGAGGGTGTGTGGCCGTTTCGACAAACACCGGGAATGGGTTGACAAAGGATCGACAGGGGCGGGCTCGGTCGCAGCAAGGAAGCTCGAGCCAACACCACCAACGCGAAGGGAAGAGACCCGAGATTGGCTCGAGACCAGATCGACTTCGACCGGCATGATCAAGGGCTCGCTCAGGGGAGCAGCTCTGGAGGAACTGACGCGGATGGTAAAAGATCTCCAGATCGCCCAAGTACGGAGGGATGGTGGCGAACAGGCCCGTGATCGACGACCTCTGGTTGGAAACAGGTGCATGTGGTGTGACGCGGTTGGCCACATCTTGATGGACTGCGGGAACTTCGTCGAGGCGATGAGAAGCAACGTGGTGTACCTATGGAACAGTTCGGTGCACGCTAGCGAGACCTGAAGGCCCCTAGACCTGAACGTCGGGCGAGGAGGTATGAAAAGGCTGATGGAGGAGGCAGCGGCTCGTCACGTGGGGACCGTCCACTATTCGGCATCGGCTGGTATTCGGGTCAGAGGTGGCGAGGCCCCGAAGATGAACAATGCTGGGTTCTGGCCGACGATGTTAGAAGGCCTCACTGGCGCACAACTAAGGAAAGAAGAGGCGGACCGCGCAGAAAAACGGGTCCGGGAGGTAACCGGGTGGAGTGACCCGGTGGAAGAAAAGACGAGCTTCGTCGAAGCAGCTTGTCAAAACTACGAGGCTCTGGTGGAGGACAAGCGGGTAGGGAAAACCGGAGGGGCCGGGCCCTCGCAATGATATGAAACCCGATTCGGGCAAAGGCGGAATGAGGCCGGTGTAACTGGCGCCCAGGATAATCCCAAGAAGGGCGGGTACCGACTGGGCACAAAAATCGAAAGATCCACGGACCTGCGAAAGGTCCTGGAAGAGCGAATCCTCGACAGCAAGGTGGAACTGTCGCTGAGGGAAGTGCTCGGGATCGCCAAGGAGTTCCACGACT
The DNA here is from genome assembly GCF_043228905.1 of Azolla caroliniana. Classification (NCBI taxonomy): domain Eukaryota; kingdom Viridiplantae; phylum Streptophyta; class Polypodiopsida; order Salviniales; family Salviniaceae; genus Azolla; species Azolla caroliniana. The sequence continues at coordinate 7,719,044 of NW_028230437.1, forward strand.
CCATCGTAGACTTGGTGAAGAGGAAGAGGCTGTCGACGGAGTCAGAACCGGAGAAGCCGGTGGAGGTGCGGACGACGCACATAGAGGACATGGCGCTAGAAGACGAGTTGGCGGAGAGCCATTATTCGAGGCTGCAGTGGGCCAGAGCGACCACGGAGACCCCCGTGAAGATCGGAGATGTTCATGAACCGGTGGTGGCGTTGGTGGACCATGGTTTAGAAATCAATTTGATGTCCATGGACTTCTACAAGAAGGGGAAATGGCCAATCAACACCAAGCACGGGTGGAAAATACGGGCAGTGACGCGTGCCACCAAAGAACTGCATGGAGCCTGCCCGAATGTACGAGTAAATATCGGCGATGTCGAGATTGACCAACACTTCTTCGTGCAGGAGACGTCCTCACATCCGGTTATACTAGGAGAACCGTACATCACGACAGCACGGATGGAGACCAAGGTGCTGGACAACGGCTCGGCCTATGCAAGGGTCAAGAGCCAGGATAGGCGCCACTCGGTCCAGTTCCTGACGGTGAGACCAAACTATTAGCGGAACCGCCAGACCCTCGGGGGCGAAAACCGAGAGGATTTTTAGAGAGGGCTATCAAGGCGTGGGTCCGCGATAGTTCGGACACTCCGGGAAAACCCCACAAGTGTACGACAACGAAGGAGACTTGTACCATAGGTAGGAAATTTTGGCTCTCCGATAGCGAAGGTTGTACTATAACCAACGTCAGCGGCAGGGAGAGGAAGCGAGCGGAGGAGCGGCTCAAGGGATGTGGATTCCTCTTCCCCGACGAGAACATCAGCGGCGCCGTGGAGGCGGTCTCTTTTGACGACACCTTGGGCGAACTACGAAAGGTGATCGATGGAGACCTTAGAGAAGACCGGACCGTTTCGGTGGGGTCGATAGGAATGTACGAAGTCATCGCGGCCTTCGGGGAAAGGATCGGGTCGGATCGGACGGCCCGAGTGGACACGAAGTACAAGACGGTGGACCGGAAGGTGAGGCCAGTCACGGCACCCTTGCCGGAGGGCAGTGAAGGACGGATAAAAGGGGTTGCGTCGGACCCAAGTTTACGAAATCCGACCGGCATAGGTCACCGGTTCACCGATATAACGCTACGGGAGCTCAAGGTCGGTGGGGGCGGCTTCCTATTGCCGGCGGAGGAGGACCGGTTTCGGAGAATGCTCGGGAGGCACGGGAAGGCTTTCGCATTCTCACCAGAGGAGATCGGGTGCGTAGACCCGACAGTTGTCGAACCGATGGTGATCTTCATGGTACCGCATGTACCGTGGAATCTCAAACCGATTCCGGTGCCAAGAGCTCACATCCCGAAGTTGATGGAGCTCCTAAAGCAAAAGGTGGAGATGGGCATCCTCGAACCGTCGAGTGCCCCATACTCGAATCCGTGGTTTACCGTGCCGAAGAAGAACGGCACACTGCGCTTTATTCAAGACCTGCAGCCGGTCAACAAGGTGACCATTCGAAACGCAGGAATCGGACCGACAATAGACGAGTTCGCGGAGGCCTTCGCCGAAAGGTCGATTTACTCGGTCGGTGATCTCTACTCGGGGTACGATCAGTTCCAGCTAGCCATAGAGAGCAGAGACATCACAACAATGCGAACTCCTCTCGGCCTAGTACGGATGTGTACCCTACCGCAAGGAGGGACGAACTCGGTGGCTCACATGGTGAACGCCATGAACAAGGTGTTGAGGGATTGTATTCTGGACATCACCATGCCGTTTTTGGACGACGTCCCGATCAAGGGATGCCCGATGGAGAAAAGGGACGAGACGATCGGACCGGACGGGTGCCGGAAATTCATGGCGACGCACATCGATGACTGCGAAAGGGTGCTGCAGAGGTTAGAGGGCACCATGCTCACCTTCTCCGGGGGAAAATCGGACTTCGGGCAATCAGAGATCATAGTCGTCGGACACCTATGCGGGTCGTACGGCCGGAAACCGTCTCCGGCTAAGGTAGAAGCCATCTCCGCGATGAAGCCCGACTGTAGCTCGATCACGGAGGTTCGGGGGTTCTTGGGAGCATGTGCGTTCTACCACATATGGATCCCGCATTATGCCCACGTCACGGAGCCGTTATACGGGTTACTAATAAAGGGGCGAAAATTCGAGTGGAGAGACGAGCATACGAAGTCTGTCCAGAAGATGAAGGAAGCACTTGCCACGGCTCCGGCGCTCCGAAAGGCTGTCTACAGAAAGAGCACTCCAACTTATGTAACAGTAGACACGAGTCCGACCGGGATCGGATGGGTCATCAACCAAGAGGACGAGGAGGGCATGCGTTTCCTGATCCGGTTTGGCGCAAAGGTCCTTAGCGAGCGACAGCGAGGATACGCCCAGGTTAAACGCGAGCTCTGGGGTATCGTTTCGGCGGTAAAGGCCGATAAAGACTACCTAATCGGGACAGAGGTAATTATCGAGACGGACTGCCTGCCGATTCTTGGCATGGTTTCTGGATGCGCGACGCCGGACCTGGCAATGCTCAGGTGGATAGCGTACATCAAGTCCCTGAATCCGGAAATACGACACATTTCCGGGAAAGACAATGTCATGGCCGACATCTTTCAAGGGCGAGGTTCGAAAACGAGGGTGGCATGGTTTTGGAGGACGAGGAAGTCGGCGTGGACTTCTTCGAGGCGGCTTACGTAACAACTGGCAGGGAATGCTCTCAAACGCTTAACGATTTCGACGAGAGCAAGTACAACGGGGTGTGGCTGCAGATCGGCGGGTTCCTGAAAACAATGACACCGGACACGGCATGGAAAAGGGACGAGGCCAACCGGATTCGGAAGAAAGCATACTGATTCTTCCTCCGGGACAGGTACATATGGAAGCACCCGAAGAAGAGGAACGACATCCCGCTCCGAGTGGTGGCGAAGAAGGAGGAACAGGAGGATTTGCTGGTAGCGTACCACGATAGTCCTTGGGCTGGACACCGTGGAACGTGGGCCACGTTCGAAAAGCTAAAGGGGAAGTACTGGTGGCCGAGACTATACCGGGACGTGCATCGGTTCGTGACGACTTGCGAAAGCTATCAGGTGCACTCCATGATCCGACACCGGGACGAGCTTCACCCGACCTACCCTCCGACCGTCCACTTCAAGTGGATGGTGGATTTGGTAACGATGCCGATGGGGGTAGGACAGATGCGGTATCTGGTGCTGGCTCGGGAGGATCTAACGAACCAGGTTGAAGGCCAAGCCCTACCGAACAAGACGATTGCATCCGTGTGTCGGTTTTTGATTGAGGACGTGATATGTCAATACGGGTGCGTAGGGAAGATCGTGGCTGACCGTGGTGAGTTGGACGCAGAAGAGGCCGAAGAGCTGTTCGACCGGCTAGGAGTCAATCTTTCACTCACCACAGCGTACAATCCGGAGGCGAACGGGAAGGTAGAGCGCGGACACGGGCCGATTGTCAAAGCGCTAGTACGGGCGTGCGGAGGCCAAGTCGGGAACTGGCCATGACTGCTACCCTATGCCTTGTGGGCGGACCGGACTACGCACAGTTCGGTAACCGGGTTCATGCCGGCAGAGCTTATGTTCGGACAGAAGCCGATCATGACAACAGAGCGAACGATCTCCTCGTGGGCCACGGTGGACTGGAGGGATGAGATGAGCCAGGAGGAACTGTTGGCGGCGCGGATTCAACAGTTCGAGCGGAGGCCGGAGGACGTAGAGCGAGCCGCGGAGAAACTTCGGGTAGCGAGGATAAGGAACAAAGCTTGGTTCGACCGAACACACCGGCTTCGGCCAAGGAAGATCGAGGAAGGCGACTGGGTGCTAGTCTACGATAGCAGCCTCGACAATCAGCACAGGGCCATGCGGAAGCTTGCGAGGAGGTGGTTCGGGCCTTACGTAGAAACAAGCGCCAACAACAATGGGACGTACCCTCTCGCGGAGCTCGACGGTACGAGAATGGCGATACCGGTAGCGGGGAAGAGGATCAAAGCGTTCAAGAAACGACACGACAGTGAGCCGGAGCTAGGGGGCATGGGCAGCAACGACGAGCAGCCCGAGGCGGAGGATGAACCGGTAAACGAGGAATAAAAGCAAGGACCGGTTTTCTCCAGTAGGAACCCAATTTTGGCGCATACGGGTGGATGCGCGGTTAGGTGGGGGCAGATCTCGTGAGGAAAACCGTCCCCAGGCGCAAACCGTGTGTAGCGTGTGTGAACCGGCCCTTACACGTGGGCATGCCCCCTGTTGTATAGTAGATAGGTAGGCACAAAAGTCAAATCCTAGGTAGCAATATTCTATAGGGAGAATCGAGGAGTATCTCTGTCCAAAAGGACAGAGAATTAATGTGATGTACACGGGTGAAAACGGTCTCCCTTGAGATATAAAAGAGAGAGAGACAGGGGGGTAAAGGAGGAGAAAGTGTTGTCGGACTGGGACCGAGCCCTTCTTTATCATTCTATATAGCTTTCCTTTGCGCAGGTTCTCGGGAGGTTGATTCTACTCCGTGGAACGCCCGTGTGCTTCCGGTAGAATCTCCATCTTTCTCCCCTGCGCGCGTGGGTGATCAGGCGTCGGTATCCGTCTAGCCGACCTGATCGGTTGTAGTTGTTCGCGTTGTTTGCATACATATATTTATATACATACACTGGTGTTCTTATACTCTATTCCCCGTTCAACTCGTGTCTCTTGTGTTGTTGGGGCATGTTCCCGTGCGCTTCTCTGTCTATACGTGTGTAAGTGTGTGTCTCTCTCTCCCCCTTTTCTCACCTATTCCTCGGTCCAAGACCCCTGTGGTCCCGCCTTGTTCCCCACGCGCGCGCGTAATAACGTGACAACGGGATGTCACCCCCGGTGGTGTGTACTTGAAACCCTAGAGGTGTCCACAAATCCTTGCGCAGAGGATTGTTTGGAGAGGGTACGCAAGATACAAGCGGATTTATCTACTCATCTCCAACAAGCTCAACAAACACACAAGGTTTATGCAGATCGTCATCGACTCCCATCTAGTTTTAACATCGACTCCCATGCAAGAAGTTGGATTATCGGCGATTAGGTCCTTTCCGTATTATAGGAAAGATTAATGATGTCGCTTTTCGTCTTGATCTACCTCCACAACTTCGGATACATCCGTTGTTTCATAGTTCTCTCCTCGAACCCTATCAAGAGAGCACCATCCCAGGACGTATTACACGGCCTCCACCCCCGATCGAGCTTGAAGATGGACCTAAGGTACGAGGTTGCCGCCATCCTTGATTCCAAGCTTGTTCGCAACAAGGTCTACTATCTAGTCGATTGGCTAGGATATAGTCCCAACGAGCGTATTTGGGAACCGATAGAGAATGTCACCAATGCTCGTGCTCTTCTTGAAGACTTCCATCGTCAATATCCAGACAAACTGGGTCCTCAATCCAAAACGACTCGTTACACTCGTCGTTTTAAAGGGGGGATAGTGTCATGATATGGCAAGACTCGAACCCATGACCTTATGCTACATGGGTCTAGCTCTTGACCATTAGACTATACATTGAGATACGTAGAATATTATTTTCATTTATGTTTTATTATAGAAAATTGATGTATATTCCAAATTTCTCTAGAACATTCTAGAAACTTCAGGAGTATTCCTTAGAACACTATAAAAGGAGGCACAAGGCATTATTTCGAACCAAATTAGTTCAACACCAGTCTTAAGCCTCCTAGCTACTGTACATTTTCTTCACATAATATATATCTTTTCTTATCATCTCTCTCTCTCGATCTCTCTCTCCCTCCCTCTAACTCACTCTTTCCTTCTCTCGAGAGTTCTTCACCTCTCTTAGTACTAATACTTCTTTTAGTACTAATTCCTTCTCTGTCTTAGTACTGTTCTTGACACCCTTGAGTGCCAAAATGATGAGAAGAGAGAGAGAAAAAAGATAGAGAAGAGAAGAGGAAGAAAAAAGAATACTTCAATATACTATTAAGAAAAGAATACAATCCTCTTAGACACCAAGAGGAACAACCCCAAATAACTACTTCAATATACTATTACTAAAATAGTCTTTTTGCCTTCTCTCTTTCTTCTACTAATCGTCTTCCCACTTCTTCTAATCTTCTTCTTCTTCCTCACTTCTTCTTCTTCCCTTCTTCTTGTAGATCTTCTATCCTTCCTTGTAGATATTCTATTCTTCCTCCCCATAATTGCTAAGAATACCGCATATTTATAGGTTTTTAGTTGCGTTATTCTTGCTTTTCTCTTTTCTTTTCTTTTACATATCCTCGAGTTTGTGTGGTGCGTTTTTCATATAATTATTTCTAGGTTTTCATACAAGAAAGCTCTCTTTGTCAGCTTTCTTACAAATCTTTTCTTTTGAAATTTGGGTAAGAGATGAAGAAGTTATGAGCTTTTTTCTCAACCTTGCTTTTTCTGCTTAATTTCCCGCGGTTATCTTCTTTTTCTATTTTTCTGCTTTTTCTACTTTTGAAAAACGCCTCTAACTTTATTTCTCTTCAATTTCATTTATCTTTTTACTCTTGGACCTTTCATATTGTGCTTTGTTCTTCTATACCTCCGTATCCAATGTATTTGTCATGGTCTTTTCCTATGAGCAAAAATTGACTTCACAGAAAGGGGAAGGAAATATTGAGAGAGCGAGGAGGTACGAACCGAGGGAATCACTGAGTGGGAAGGGGGGGGGAGAGAGAGAGAGAGAGAGTATTAGAGATTAGGTACTAAAGTAAGCATAAAATAAGGATATATCAATGATAGATCTAGAAAGAATAGAGAGAAAAGAGAGAAAGAAGGGTGCCGATCCACCCGACCACCCCCGAGCGAAGGGATCGAGACGGACTCGAGCCTCGATCGGCGTCCCATACCACCGCCTTGGCGTCGAGTCGTACCTGGACGATAGCGCGCTTGCTACAAGAGTCGTTCCACTCACGGACAGAGTCTCGACGTAGTCAATGCATGCCCAAATGAGGGTAGCTAGGCCTCTTATTTATAGTAATTCTCAAGGCCCCCAGCCATGTTCACACTTGGCCTCATGGGTTGTCTCAATCCCGAGGATTAAAAGTAATCCTCCCCTTCTTTAGACTCTTTGTTTAACCCTCACACTTATCCACGTGTATAGAATACTACGACAATTCTCACCACGGGATATTATATGGTCATGCCCGTAACATACTCCCCCTCTTTAAAACATTGCACTCTTGCAATGGAAAGTTAGGGAAGTTAGTTCTAAGAGTCGTTTCGCGTTCCCATGTGGCATCTTTGATTGATTTATCCATCCATTTTATTTTAAATTCTCGGATTTCCTTAGCACGTAATTTTTTTGTTTTAACATCGAGAATTCTTTCTGGTACATGTGGTTTAGAAGATAAATCTTCAGAAGTATCCAGAGTTTCAGTTGTAACTGTATTGTCGCTAGAACCTAGAAGTTCTTTTAGACGACTTACATGAAAGACTGGATGGATTCCAACACCATCGGGAAGAGCGAGACGATAGGCTGATGATCCAATGCGTTTGAGGACTGTAAAAGGTCCACAAAACCGTGGGGCTAACTTAGCGCACTTACCCGTAGACAATGTCTTAGAATTGTGAGGTACACGTAAAAATACCTTCTGTCCAGGGCTGAATACACGAGGTTGCCTGTGATGATCGGCATAAAAACGCGCTCTATCTTGAGCTGTTTTTATATTATCCAGTGCAATATGCAACATATCTTGCATATCCCGAAGAAAGTTTTGCGTACTTCGCAACTCATCATGATGTATATTAACATCAATCGGGGCTCGTGGCTGAAATCCATACATCAACATAAAAGGACTATATCTCGTCGACGTATGCTTGGAGCTGTTATAAGCAAACTCCAAAATTGGGAGATAACGTTCCCATTTTGTTGGTTTTGCACCAACGTATGCTCGAAGCATGTCCTCAATAATTTGATTTACTCGTTCTGTCTGTCCATCGGATTGAGGATGATCCGTGGAGCTCATGCTCAACGTAGTTTCTAACTTCTTAAAGACTTGCGTCCAGAAGTCACTAGTAAACTTCGGATCTCGGTCACTCACGATATCCATCGGTAACCCGTAAAAACGAAATAACTCATCAACGAATTGGTAAGCCAATTCAGGAGCTGTTACCGTGGTTTTAGTAGCAATAAATCTGGCCATTTTAGTTAGTCTGTCAACCACAACCCATATGGCATCATGACCTTTTTGGGTGCGAGGAAGGCTAACAATAAAATCCATGGATATACTTTCCCACTTATTATTGGGAATGTCCAAGGGATGTAAAAGTCCTGCGGCTTTAAGTCGCTCGGCTTTGTTAACCTGACATTGGTGACATTTAGTCACATAGCTATGTATGTCAGGACGCATCTTAGGCCAATAAAATTGAGTGGAGATGAGAACGAGTGTACGATGTATTCCAGGGTGCCCTACTGAGGGTGCATCATGGCATTCAAAAAGAATTCTCTTTTTGACCTCAGGTAAATCTGGAACACAAACCTTCCCATTACGGTAGAGCAGACCGTTAGCAATGTGGAAGTATTCCTTCGAGGGTGTGGTGGTGTCTGTTCCAGACTCGACTCTTGCCCAGTATTTTGCAAAATAATTGTCATCAAGATACTTTCCTCGAAGGTGATCATAAAGATCTGATGTTATTTCAGTGAAGCTAAGCATGTTAACTTCACGGATGCGACTTAGTGCATCAGCGACAGTATTCATGGAACCTTTACGATATCGTATGGAAAAATCAAAGTCCTGGATGAGATCAGCCCATCGTGCCTTACGACCTTTCAGGTCTTGTTGGTCACAAAAATATTTCAAGGACTCATGGTCCGTAGTTACCATAAAGCGATTTCCATAAAGATAATGGCGCCATGTTTTGAGCGCATGTATAACCGCAAATAATTCCTTTTCTTGAACGGTATACCGACATTGAGCAGAATCAAGTTTCTTACTCTCGAATGCTATTGGTTTACCATCTTGATACAAGACAGCACCTATAGCATAATCGCTTGCGTCTGTTTCAACCTCAAAAGGTTTTGAAGGATCGGGTAAAAGAAGTGAAGGAGCCTTGCATACCAAGTCCTTGAGTTCCTTAAAGGCGAGGTCTAGTGTAGCATTCCACACAATAGGTTTTGTAGACTTACGCGTTTGACCTTTTAGAAGATCAGTAAACGGCGTCGTCAATTGTGAGTAATTACGAAGAGATTTTTGCAAAAATCCGACAAAACCAAGGAATGATCGAACTTCTCGAATATTCCGAAGAGTGGGCCAAAGCTTGATTTTCTCGATGCGAGAAGGATCAATTTCAACTCCTCGTTCGGTTATGAGATGTCCAAGATAAGTAATTGATTTCTTGAAGAACTCACATTTTGAGATCTTCGCGTAAAATTGTTTGTCACGCAATATTTGTAAAACAAAGCGGACATGTCTAGCATGTTCTTGTAATGTACGGCTATAAACTAAAATATCATCTAAGAAGATAACGACAAATTTTCCAAGTTGTTCTCGGAAAATGTCATTCATTTCTTGTTGAAATGTAGCCGGAGCATTGGTCAAACCAAAAGGCATAACCAAAAACTCGTAATGGCCGTAGCGCGTACGAAATGCTGTTTTAGGAACATCGTCCTCACTTATTCGTATTTGATGGTAGCCAGTACGGAGATCAAGTTTCGTAAAATACCGAGCTCCTTGGAGACGGTCAATTAGATCGTCAGCCCGGGGCAATGGGTACGAATTCTTGATCGTCACTTTATTCAAGCGTCGGTAATTAATACACATACGCCATGTGCCCTCTTTCTTTTTAACCAAGAGAACTGGTGCACCCCATGGAGATTTACTATAACGTATATAACCCATTCGTAAATAGTCCTTAAGTTGCTTAGCTACCTCATCCTCTTCAGATCGACTTAGGCGATACGGAGGTATACTAATGGGTGCAATGCCAGGTACAATATCTATACGATGGTCTATATTACGTTTAGGAGGTAAACCATCGGGTAGTTCACTCGGAAAAACATCACGAAAATCGTTTACGATTTCATCAAGTTGTTTTTGTTCAAAATATGTTAATTGACCCGAGACATTATCGATATTGTAAACGTGAATGTCCGGATCAAGTACACAATAAAATAACGTAGAACAAGAAAACTCGGATATTGATGGACACGAGGAAACAATCGAGAGGGATTGTTTTGTTACACATTGAATAAAATGCGTACAATCGTTGAGTACAAAAGAAATGGAATGGCGAACCCAATCAATAAATAAAGAAGAGCTTTTATTATAAAACCAGGGATAACCCAGTATTACATCGGTGGTACTAAGATTCATTACATGGAAGTCTACTTCCTCTATATAGGTATCAATAGAAATTCCTAAAGAATGAATCGCCCCGTTGATGTGTTGTACTCTTCCATCAGCCAAGTGCACCGAGTAGGTGTGATCACTTACGGTGGGTTGGATTCCCCATATCTGTACCAAACGATCATTCACAAAATTGTGTGAGCTTCCCGAATCAAATAAAAATTGTACGGGAGATCCATTGATATACCCGTTTGCACGTAGTAAATCATTGGGACCCAATACATAATGAGGGAAAGAACATTGACAATTACTCAAATGATGTGTATAGACCTGAAGGACATTAGGAATCTGACCTTTATGGTCTGTAGCTTTAGGTTTGGCGTCGTGCTCTTTTCGTTGGAGCTTACGACATTGCTCTTTTGTATGACCCTTCTTTTTGCAGAATACGCAAAAAGGATGTTGTCGCTTATAATCGCGATCCATGAATTCGTTGGGTGTCTTGCGTTTCCCAACGAATTGCGACTGCTTAGTCCCGGGCGCTTCGTTGGGTTTGTTATGGTCCTTCTTCGAAGTGTGTTGATAGCGAAGAACTATCTCAACGGCCTCTTCGAAGGATTTTGGATCCTTATCGTGCACTATCCAGTGATAGTCCGAATTGGGGATGCCATTGACAAAACAAGCTATTAACCAATTGTCCCCTTCTAGACCCGATTTTTGGATTTGGGTTCTAGCATGGTGGACATAGTCTTCTAGCGAGGAAAACTTCCTGCTAGAGAGGTTCATTAAAGCTTGTGCTGCCTCGGTTCGAGAGGGAGGTTGTAGAAATTGACCCTTGAAAACTGTGACAAAGTCTGTCCAGGTCTCGGGCAATCTCCCCAAAGTTCGGAGCCCACGCCACCAAGCGGCGGCCTTACCCCCTAGTTCTCGGCCGACATATGCAATCTTCGTACTATCTGGCGTGGGATAGAGCTCAAAATGAGACTCCCATCGGCCCAGCCACGTGCAGATTGCTTCTTCGGTTCTTTCCTTTTTATCTCCCGTAAATGGCTTTACGACAAATGATGGTTCACCCTGACGCTCATCAGGTCTATTAATCTCATTTTGGAGACTAATGACTCGTGCCTCGAGAGCACTTTGAGATTGCCGAAATTCGGTCAACTGCTGCGCGGTTGAACTAAGGAAATGTTGTACTTGTAAAATATACGCCTCAATGGACATTGTCCCAGGAGGATTTCCTTGAGGTCTTTCCGCTTGAGCGGAGGGCATCGGGTCGTTATTCTGAGCCATTGAATGATTATTTCTGGCAAAGAAATAAGATAAGGTCAGACAAATAGTCATAACATCTTGTCGTGGTGTAAACATATCATGGGCAAACATTAATCGATATCATGATCTCACATCAATACCCCTCTAGACGTATGAGATGAGGTTCAAGATCAGGTTACTATGGTAACACAGAGGTGTTTTAAAAACCATGGGGGTGACAAATGAATGCCTTTCCCTGATCTCTATATCGATTTTTTCATGGCGGCTCCCCGAGGCTCAACCATGTATGTTCGCGTCATGAATAGTTTATACACGAAAAAAATGTTAACAATAACTATGTTTCTGTGCCCACATATGTGGTTTCGGCTCTTTAAGTCCTATTACGAGGACCCCGAAGTGCACTTAGACCTAAAGTCTAAACATGTATTATAGTCATATGTATCAACGATGTTGTATGGTGTTGGTCATATTTGAACTCGAGACCTCGAGGACAAATACATTAAACACTTGAGCCAACCAAGTAGATTGCGCGTCTTGAATGTTTAATGTTTGAGGCGTATTCGAGATATGCGAGGCATTTGCCCCTATATGTTTTTTTTAAAAGAAACATATAGGTCAAGTGGCCTTATTTCTCCCTCATTTATTACCCACTATGGTTGTACGCTACCTACCCTCAAGCCTCGTAAGTACAATGGCATATGCCAAAGTGTAACCTAATGGTCAAGCCGAATGAGCCCTTGTGTCTTCGTAGGCTCATGTGGCCCATCACATGGTCACGTCATTACGAATGGCGCTCGTAAGAACGAGCTCATGGTGGCATCGTATCCATGTAACGAGGGGAGATGTTGGATACGTGTGTCATTAGAGCGACCCTACTTGATGTGGATCAAGCCCGACGTATTCAACATCATTTTGGCTATACGAGGTTCGTTACGTAACGAAAGATCAAAGTGACCAACGGGAATTTCAACAATAAAAATTGTTGATAAAAGGGATGGTGACAACGCCATTCTCACAAAAATGTGAGGACGGCCACCAAAATCCTCTCCCCAATTAGGAAAACATTTGATATGAATCACGTAATCTAAAATATACACATATGTCAATATATCACATATATACGATCAGAGACGTATATAAGTGACCACATATGCGTATACTAAATGAATCGTTTTTTTTATATAGCCAACAATGATGTATTCGGGATACGTAATCGAGGCATATACCTCTACGCACACGAAACATCCGAAAATAAGGTTAAGCGTAATTCGCAATTGAGGTATTGACCTCTTACGCATAGTAAATCCAACGCATATCATTTCGAACGAATCGAGGTATTGACCTCGTACGCGAATGTAACATATGTTCGTGAACGTAATACGCAATTGAGGTAGTAACCTCGTACGCATACGACACTCATCACATATGATTTATATGTCAAACGAGGTATTGACCTCGTGGACATATGTAAACGTTTAAGATAACCAATTAAATACCACGTCAACATCATTGAATATATGAAAAAAAAACTACATATTAAGTATACACATGTATAGAAGGGAGAAGAAAAATTAGATAAAAAATTAAGGAAAATTTACCGAAGTTCTTTCGCTAATCCTTGTCTGCATGAAGGCGACCGCACAACGATCAATCGCCATTCCACGCGAAGACAAAAAGAAAACCAAAAGAAACGTTAGTACATAGGCTCTGATACCAAATATTAGAGATTAGGTACTAAAGTAAGCATAAAATAAGGATATATCAATGATAGATCTAGAAAGAATAGAGAGAAAAGAGAGAAAGAAGGGTGTCGATCCACCCGACCACCCCCGAGCGAAGGGATCGAGACGGACTCGAGCCTCGATCGGCGTCCCATACCACCGCCTTGGCGTCGAGTCGTACCTGGACGATAGCGCGCTTGCTACAAGAGTCGTTCCACTCACGGACAGAGTCTCGACGTAGTCAATGCATGCCCAAATGAGGGTAGCTAGGCCTCTTATTTATAGTAATTCTCAAGGCCCCCAGCCATGTTCACACTTGGCCTCATGGGTTGTCTCAATCCCGAGGATTAAAAGTAATCCTCCCCTTCTTTAGACTCTTTGTTTAACCCTCACACTTATCCACGTGTATAGAATACTACGACAATTCTCACCACGGGATATTATATGGTCATGCCCGTAACAGAGAGAGTGGGAGAGATAGACAGAGTACTCGAGATCTTGTAGAGTTAAGACCCCCGTACAACATTACCTAGGATTATGAATCGACAACCTAAAATGAAATTGACTACAAGAGGGACAGTTGGACATAAACATAATAGTGGAAGGATGTGCAATGGTTATTTATATTTGAAATCCATTTTCATTGAATGTGACTTTTAATTTCAACACAAGTGATGATCAACTTTTTAAACCCAAATATTAAATTATTTTTACATTTTTAAGTTTTTCCTCCTCACAGAATTAGTACTAAACATTTGGCCAAAAGTTGGTACATTGTAGTGTGCTCTAACCCTTTGGTGTCTGTTAGAGCTAGATCCTAATACAAGCATATGATAAGGAAATAATAGATAAATAAGAAAGAAGAGAGAGAAAGAAGGGTGTGGATCCACCCAATCATTCTCTAGCGAAGGGATCGAGCCAGACCCGAGCCTCATTCGACATCCCACACCACTGCTGTTGTATCAAGTCGTACATGGTACTTGTTGAGATCTCGGTCCCTCCGGATAGGCATCAGATAAGTTGGATAGGTCAGGCTAGAGGAATGTGCCCGATTGGAAGAGCTGGATGAGGTGGCCGGATCGGATGGATCCGGAAGGATATCCAAAAACCGAATTGGATGTACCTGGAAGAAGTTCGGTTGGATCCGGTATGAACCGTGATGGGAAACAAATTTGTAAATGTGTTTCTTATGTGCCATTGAGGCCACATTTGTAAATAGTCCGTAAGTTATATATGTGTTGTTCAAATCGAATGAGTTGTTCTTTTTGTACAAAGAGAGAGAGAGAGAGAGAGAGAGAGAGAGAGAGAGAGAGAGAGAGAGAGAGATTATATTATCGTCTTCGGAGGTCAAATATGACCTATGAGACCAAAAATATTACATTTCACGTGATACGTGTGAAAGTGAGTAGCAACTCTCGATGTTCAACAACTCTACCAATGAGTGTTGCAATTGAGAGTGCACATCGTGGTTGTGAGAGAAATTCGTGCAAGGATTGGACTTGGTTGAAGAGATGTGGAAAGCATAGTCGAATATGATCAAAGGCAGAGCATTGTATCAAAGTGTGATACTTAGACTCTCGAACTTGTTTAGGGCAAAGTGTGCATAGCTAGCCACTCTCATCACTTGTGCCCCAACGCCTTGTCTCACATCGCAATGCATGCGAGCTAAGTCGCATGGAACAAATGGTTCGAATGGCAGATATCAGGATGGGCTCTAACATGTATCGATGTGTATGGTTTCCCCGTTCCGGGAAGAATATGGTTTTGTAGTTAGGTGCAACATGTGTAGTGTAATGTGTGAAGCGTGAAAGCCTCCACATTTTTCCCACATCATGATACATTGGCGTTGCAAAAAGGCCTCAGGTATAGAGGAATCTAGTGATGCATCATAAAGCAAGTGTCTTGCATCCCATCTACCAAACCATTTTTCTAAATCTTACATCCAACCGGAACACAAAATTTTGCTTTTATGCGTCTTTTGGATCTTTTTGCTTGCTTCCCATGCAATTCTAGGAAGTCGATGTGAGGGGCTTTTTTGAACCTTACGCATGTATTCAACAACCCTTTCCATGGCCATGCAGGGAGAGAGAGAGAGAGAGAAACATAACTTGTATCTGTTGTAACCGCCGGTTCGCGAAGGTAGAGCTCAAGGTCGTTGCCTTTGAGTCTCCTATTGTACCCTCCCAATTAGGGTTTTCCACGTAAAGATTTGGTGTCGTTTTACCAGACTGTGTAAGTGCATTGATTATTTTCTTATTAATCTTCCATTGGGATTTGGAACTCGGTTGTGGCCAAGCACAATTCTTTACAATGTGGTATCAAAGCATGGAAGATCCATTCAGCATCATGTTCAAGCTCACCGGCTCCAAACACCCAGTGTGGAAGTTGAAGATGAGGGACATGTTAGTGCTTAAAAATCTTTGGTTGCCGGTACAATTTGGAGACAAAATCCCAGAAAAGATCGACGCCACGACCTGGGAGGTTATGCATATGAAGACAATGGCATACAGAAGATTCTTCATCAACATGAGCCAGTACAACAACTTCAACGAAGAAAGTAATTCTCATTTGCTCTGGGAGAGAATTGATACCATGTTGGAGAGTAAGAATGTTAGGAATCAGGTCTCAATATTCTGGAAGTTGGTGAGACTCCAATACGAAGACGGCTCTAGTATGGCGGAGCACATGAATGTCTTCTAGGGGCTTATAAATCAAACAACCTGGTTGGAAGTACCTCTAGTAGACGAGATACTCGCGCTGCTACTACTCGGTTCCCTTCTGGATAGTTGGGAGATGCTAGTTGTCAGTTTAGGCAACATCGGGCCAGAAGGGAAACACCTATCCCTAGCGAGAGTAAAGTTAAGCTTCCTAGATGAAGAAGCTCACTGGAAGGACCGGGAATCCGGAACCGATCTGAAGGTCTTGGTTAAGGAGGGTGAAAATAATTGGGGAAGAGGCTGGAATCAAACTCCCCAGAATTAGGAGAAGTCGGGGACAAGGTCAAAGTCAAGGGGAGGGCCCCCTTTC
This sequence comes from Azolla caroliniana, assembly GCF_043228905.1. Lineage (NCBI taxonomy): Eukaryota > Viridiplantae > Streptophyta > Polypodiopsida > Salviniales > Salviniaceae > Azolla > Azolla caroliniana. The sequence continues at coordinate 7,735,339 of NW_028230437.1, forward strand.
TTTTACTACGGAAAGCCGGGGCAGTTCCAAAAGAATTTTGAAACTTCTGGAAAGCCAAAGGGGGAGCCGACGGTTCGTAACCGAAGAAGATTTCGGAAAGAAGAGGAACATCGGCAATCGGGACAAGAGAAGAAGAACTGCTGCTCATCATTGAGGAGAGCGAGCTACATCTTGTTTGCGATGAGAAGACATGGGTGGTTGACTCCAGAGAGTCATTCCCTCTAACTCCTGATTGAAAGTGCTTCACATCCTACAGTTCGTGCTTCAAAGGGGGAGCCGACGGTTAGTAACCGAAGAAGATTTCGGAAAGAAGAGGAACATCGGCAATCGGGACAAGAGAAGAAGAACTGCTGCTCATCATTGAGGAGAGCGAGCTACATCTTGTTTGCGATGAGAAGACATGGGTGGTTGACTCCAGAGAGTCATTCCCTCTGACTCCTGATTGAAAGTGCTTCACATCCTACAGAGTCGGAGATCACGGATGTGTGAGGATGGGGAATGAAGGTGCATGCAAAGTTGTCGGCATAGGAGACGTGTGGCTGACGACATCCACCCGGTGCAAGCTGCTATAGAAAGATGTCTGACATGTTCCGAAGGTTCAGTTGAACCTTATATCAGCCGATCGATTGGATGATGAAGGATACACAGGTAGCATCTGGAACGGATTCATGAAGTTCACCAAAGGAAGCTTGATTGTGACTCAGGCCCGGAAGGTCAACACACTGTACCTAAAATATGCCTAGATTTGTTGGAAGGAAGTAAATGTGGTAGCGGACAATGTCCGTGAGCTATGGCACAAGAGGATGTGCCACATGAGCTAGAAATGGATGAGAAGACTTGTTGAGGACAACCTCATTCCGGAGGTGAAAGACGTGCAACTTGAGAGGTGCATCGATTGTTTGGCCGGCAAGAAAAAATGAACCTCTTTCCAGACAAAACCACCGATGAGACATAATGCACCGCTAGAACTTGTGCATATCGATGTATGCCAAATGGACATGAAGTCACACGCCGGATCGCAATACTTCATGACGTTCATTTATGACCACAACCTGAAGCTATGGGTCTCACTGATGAAGACGAAGAACCAAGTGCTGATCGAAGACGAAGAAGTTCCACACGAGAGTGGATAGAGAAACTGACTAGAAGCTGAAAGCAATTCGAGCCGATAATGGTGGAGAGTACCGGGCGCAGTTCGAGGAATATTGCCGGTGAAAAGGAATCCGGCTTGAATTTACAGTGCTAAAGATGTTGGAGTTTAACAGACTGGCCAAGAAAATGAGCCGTACCGTAATGGAGAGATTCTGGAGCATGTTGGCACATGCAAAATGGCCCAAGAAGTTTTGGGCTGAGGCGCTGATGATGGCTGATTATGTGATAAACAGATCACCCTCAGCGTTGTCGCGTTGTTACGCGCGTGCGTGGAGAACGAGGCGGGACCACGGGGGCCTTGGACCGAGAAATTACCTAATGAGAAGAGGGGAAGGAAACTACCGATGTGCTTCACACGGGCACAGACACACAGGTTCATAGGAGTTGGTACTAGCCCTCAACAATGGAGACAGTACGAATGTATATATATATATATATATATATATATATATATATATGTATATCGAGGAGTTACAACCGGCCAGCCAGCGAGTGACAGGCTCCGACGCCTGCACACACACACACACACACAGAACACGAGATGGAGACTCTGCCGGAAGCACTCGGGCATTCCGCGGAGCAAAGTCAGCCTCCCGAAACCTGCACTGAATGACTATGGAGAAGACAGAGGAGAAGAGCTTGGTTCCAATCCGGCAACACTTTGTCCTCCACAAAACGCGATCCCCCCTCTTCCTTCTTTTTTACAATACCTCTCCCTCTCTTTTATAGCCCAAGGAGGGAGGCCGTTACCACCCGTTACATCATGTTTATTCCCTGTCCTTTCGGACAGGGATACGCCTCGATTTTCTCCCTATTGAATGTGTGCTACCTACGATTTTACCCCCGTCGACTTGTACCTATCTGCGTTGTCGTAGTGTAATTCACACACTACGTGAAAAATTACATTTTTGGTTTCTCCGGATAGGATATGGAGTACCTAGTAAGAACCAGATGAAGCAAAACCGGCAAGAGCCGGATGAAGAAGGCCGGTGAGAGTTTCTCACCAGATGAAGAGACATATTTGTAAATAGAAGAAAGTATAAAATTATATATTACATGCATAGGGCAAGATTCGAACCTTGCACCTCCATGTTAATAATGTTAAGCCTTAGCATTATAGTAGCGTATTATGAATTTTAAAGTTATACTAAACTTTATCCCATGTAAATATTCTAGACATGCATGGTACAAAAAGTTATTCATGCATAGACACTCGAGTTAAAAAGAAAAGATGAGATAGAAAGCTAATCATGCACATGCAGTGTGCATGAAAACTAAAGATAGGAAAACCATGATGCTTGCATGTGATAAACTTAGACTCTTCCAACACTATATAAGGAAGAGAGAAAGATGTATAGAGGTTGTTGATTATTTTACAAGGGTTGATTAATATAATATAATATAATCGTGGAATTCACGAGTTTTTCATATCTTTCTTTCTTACAATATATTTCATATTCTTAATTGCCTTAGAATTTTCTTTCCTCTTAGTCCATAACCCCAACGGTTCCCACCTGACTCGTGCAACGATTTGGAGCCGAAAGGCACGACACAATTGGTGAACTCGACGTGAACACGGGTGGCAAGGAGATGGAAAATCAACCGGAGGCTAACAACATGATGATGATGTTCGAGCGGATGCTTTAAGAACAACGTGCGATGTCGGAGATAGCGGCGGCAATAGAGCGGCTCGTGAGACGGATCGGACAATTCAATGGGAAGGACGTATCGCGGTATCTTCGAGACTACAAGGCAGAAATGATACAATGCCGGATTTCGGAAGGACTGCAAGTGACATCCTTCAACCGGGTAGCTACTGACGGGCTTCAAGCAAGTATCGACGTGCTACGACAACAAAATCCAACATGGGAAGCATTTGAAGAGGTGCTAAAGACCACGTTCGCTATCGAGGACTCCTCAAAAGCAACGCGGAGAGGATTTGAGGATTGGGTAGAAACGCCGGACAAGGGGATGAAGGTCCTCGATGTGTTTTCGGCATTCGAAAGTCGGTTCGAGAGGTTGTCTGCGAGAGATCAAGCTATCCTCGCACTGGACAAAGTTATCATGTTCTTACGAGCTGTAGACATTCGGGACCGGAAGGATCTTGGAGTGCTTCTAGAGGACACGACTACCGAGAGTGGCCTCACCGAAACATGGGAAAGCGTGCGGGATATCATAGCGCGATACACAAAGAGGGGGCAATGGCTTGCCAACGAAGAAAAGAGGGTTTCGGAATCGGTTCCGAAACCAAGATCCGGATCGGAAGACCATCAACAGCGGGCTCGGGAAGCTACGACTGAGAAGGGAATCGACGCAACTATGGTGGCGCAGTTGCTGAAGGAGATGGAGAATCTAAAAATCGCGATGGTGAAGAAGTTGGATGACCGTCCCACAAGTTCCAAGTATATGGACCGTCGATGCATATGATGCGATAGCAGCGAACATGATCGGAGGGATTGCGACGAGCATAAGGAAGCGCTACGACAAGATCTTATCTACAACGAGGGAAATCGGATTCATTCGATGGACTCTCGGAAGCCGCTCCGACCGAACTTCCGAAAAGGCGGCATGAAGAAGGTCCTAGAGGAGGAAATAGCGGCGAAGAGCAATTACGCGACAACAGCGGGAATACGTGTCGGGGAGTCATCGGGAGCAAAGGTGTCTTTTTGGCTGGAAGTGCTAGAAAACACCGAGAAAACCGACTCTAACGAGATCCGAAGCACCGCGGAAGGCATCCGGAAAACTACGGGATGGGAGTGCCCCGTCGATAAGAATAGTGTATACGCCCTATGTCAATTACATGAGGTATATGTGGACGAGAAGCGACGACGCACAGAGGATGTGGCTGGACCATCGAGGACACCGGAGAGCTGGAACTCCGACGGAAGAGGGAAAGGAAAAACGATTCCGGCATTCAAGCTGGCCTCGGACATCGAACAACAAACGGACTTGAAAAAAGTGTTCGAGGAGAAAATCCTTGATAGCCGGGTAGATTTTTCGCTTCGGGAACTACTCGGAATAGAAAAAAAAGAGTTCCATGATCTTCTTGTGGATCTCGTAAAAAGAAAAAGACAAACTACGGAGGAAAATGCGCCGATTGTGAATGCAAATATCGTTCTGATGAATGACACCGAAGTGGAGGACGAGATTCCGAATTCCCACTATACAAAGCCACACTGGGCGCGTGCAACTACGGGGACTCCGGCCGAATTGGCAACATCAAAGAGCCCGTGCTAGCATTGATTGATCACGGATTGGAGATCAATTTGATGTCCAAAGAGTTCTATCGAAAGGGGAAGTGGCCTATTAACACCAATCATGGATGGAAGATTCGGGCGGCCACTAAAGCAACGGAAGATCTATTTGCGGCTTGTCTGGATGTGACGATGAAGATCAGGGATGTCGAGATCGACCAAAATTTCTTCGTACAAGACGATGTCTCACACTCTGTGATCCTCGGGCAACCCTTTATCACGACATCACGGATGGAGACGAAGGTGCTCGATAGCGGTGCGGCTTTTGCAAGAATTCGGAGCCAAAACAGAGGGAAATCCGTCCAATTCCTAACAGTGCCGGCAAATCATGAAAGGAACAAGAGAGAGCTCTTGTCCCAAACAAGAATGGATTTTTAGAGCGGAATGTTGCGGAGTGGGGAAGTGATAGTTCGAGAAGCCTTGATAGCCCACACAAGAAGAAACCTCTCGGTGCAAAACAAGTACGAATCGGTACGGATGGGGCATCCACGTACATGGCCGTAACTGGAGGAATGAAGAAAGAATACCGAAAAGTGGAGGATAAGTTACGGTCGGCATCAATAATAAAAGAAGACGAAGAAATCGTGGGAATAGTCGAAGAAGTCTTCTATGGGAGCACACTACAACGGCTTGAAGAGCATGCGGAAGATACAAGCCAGGGAAACCGGGTAATTCAAGTGGAGTTGGTCGAGATGTACGAGATCATTGTGAAAATGGGGCCGGATGTGCTCCGCAAAGAAGAAGCAATGGTAAGTACGAAATACAAGACCGTGGAGAAGAAAGTGAAACCGGTCGCGGGACCGTTACCCGCAGATAGCGAACAAAAGAAGAATGAAGTCTCGGGGGATCTAACACTTCGGAAGTCCATGGATATCGGACATGCCTTCAAGGATAAGACCCGGAAGAAACTTCGGATCGGTGGAGGTGGGTTCCTATTAAAGAATGAAGAAGAACGATTCCGTGGGATGCTAGAGTGACGTGGGAGAGCATTGGCATTTACATCAAAAGAAATAGGATGCGCTGCCCCGAAGATAGTGGAGCCGATGGTGATCTTCACTATTGACCATGTGCCGTGGAACCTAAAGCCGATTCCGGTGCCACGGGCGCATATTCCGAAAATCATCGACTTGCTCAAGGAGAAGGTGGCGATGGGGATTCTAGAGCCATCAAATGCTCCATACTCAAATCAATGGTTTACGGTTCCGAAGAAGAATGGGTTACTTCGATTTATTCAAGATTTGCAACCAGTGAACAAGGTCATGATCCGGAACTCTGGAGTCAGTCCGATAGTGAACGAATTTGCGGAAGCATTTGCCGATCGCGCGATATACTCCATCGGAGACCTATACTCCGGATATGACCAATTCCAACTAGCTGTGAAGAGCCGAGACATCACTACCATTGGGACACCGATAGGATTAGTCCGGATGTGTACGCTACCACAAGGCGCGACGAACTCAGTTGCACATATAACACGTTCGCGTTCACAAGTGGAAGGATCGCGCATAAATGGAAGGATAAGGGTAATTTTAGGGGTTTTTCAATGATTTTACAAAACACATTGATACCAGTATCATACAAGTTCAAACATACTATGAAAAAGGTTAAAAATCCACTATTTTCGTGATTTAGAAGTAACTAAAAAAAGACGAATTTCAAAAACGTACATTTTCAATTTATATCACAAACTTTACAACCAATGTTATTTTATAAGAAACGATTTTTGGGAAATCATAAGAATTCAAAACACATGATTTTATATTACTCGATTTGTTACAAGCGGAATGTAGTTACACTTAATAGCCAAATATACATTCATGATAGAGTCCTTTACGGAGAATCACTACTATAACTAATATACAATGACGATTCCTCCTCATCATCCTCGGATGTACCAATCAGTGCATTATCTTCGTCATAAACCAAATGGTTTGACTCTAGATTATATGTAGCAGATCTCGTTTGCCTTTGACTCGAGCCACCTTGTAGACCTGGTAATTTTTCTTTTATTATATCTATTGTTGACTTCCTTAATCATCCGGCTTTTGTAAGTGTGAAGTCGTACACGATGATATCCACATCAGAGATATCAAGGGTCGAGGTGTTACGAATGTTTCGCTTCCTCTTCCTACCTCCCCTTCTTGTTTGGCATTCAATCATCTCCAATGTATACTTACCTGTAAAAGCATTTGCACTTCTAGTGTTGTACCAATGAACATTTATAGACTTGATCGTGTTTTCTATTTCATGCATTAGCACTTCTAGAATTTTACCAACCCAAAATTGGTGGCCATGTGAGTTCTCATCAGCCGGCGTTGCAATCAACATCCCCGCGGTGAGCTCTTGCAAATTTCCTTGCCATCTAGCTTCGGTTGCTTTGGTCATCCTTGGTCCCACATAAATGTCTCTTTGTTGTGGATGGACCAAGCTGTCATTAATCGCATTTACTAGTCGCTCCGGACTTCTATTTACGCGATCATGTTGCAGCGACCATGTGAATGGCGTTTCCAAATTCCAATTATCAACAGATACAAAATTGTCTATAATTTCATTCTGATCACTATAAAATACATCCCACCATGACGTGTCTTGTTGTGCGGCATATTTCTTGGCGGCCTCAATATGCTTTCTTTTTTCTTCTAAGGCTTGGAGCCATGACCGTTTTTGTTCTGATACCAAGTCGCTCTGCAACTGTCCTTTCTTCTCAATTGGCATTTGCTTAGCTCCATGGACAATTGTACTCGGCATACAAAGTAAAAACTGGCAACCACCTTCAGGTTCCCATGTTGTAGAAGATGAATATTGTTTAGCATACAAAAGTGTAGAACCACTTATTCCATTTTTCTTTATCAAAAAAATGTGATTGAAACTTATATTGTTTAACTGAGCAAGCACTTTAACATTCCCACCACCCCCATCTAATATATATCTCTTAAAGTCATATACCTCCTTCAAGTGTAACACTTTTGGGCGTGGTGTATATGCATCACAAATGACATCAAATAGTTTAGGTAAAGTGAAAGCATCATGCCGAGACAACTGTCTGGAGAATGTGCTAAACATCTGATCTATATGGTCATGTGTGTGGCCAACCAAAAGGAAATTGACTTTCACTTTCCTAAACAATTCTAGGTTGACCAACATACTTAGATAGCCAAATACAGTTGAATTTTTGTTCTCTCTAGCAGTATTGTCCAATTGAATGTATAGAACAGGGGGGAAAGGTTGTCCCCAAGACATCAAAACTCGGTGAATCACTGTAACTGTTAGGTTAGGGTCATTGTGAACATTGGGGTAAGTAATGACGACGTGAGGTCGAACAGACCTATTATAAGCCAAGCATCCCACCAAGTGCATTTGAACAAGGCACTCATCATTGACATCTTTGGGGAGCCTCCGCATATGCGGCAAGCATGTCTTCTTCTGGTCCATGCCATCTATCATTAAGCACATGTATTGTTCAGGCCTCTTCAAACACTTCTCTCTATGATGCATCGCCTTCCTTCGTTCTAAGGATTGTGCCTCACGATGCTCTTGTAGTAACTTCTTACTCGTATCCTTTTCCATTGATGTCTTTGCACCTTTAGCCAAACTTTTAAGATTTGCACAAATGGAGCAATACCCCATACGTACTTTACGAGGAATAATAACATTTGAAAACCGAGCTCTCCATAATCTTGTGAATTGGCTATAGGTGATAGACTTATTACGTGAGCCCAGCATTTCAGATCGATAGACATCATAAACTTCCCAACGGGTATAATTATCAGAAAGATGCATCCTACCTATAGTGGGCATTACTTCACAATTTAACTGAAAGTAACTTTTCATCCAACCAATACCATGTCTTCCAATTGCACCTTTCATACTTGGAACCTCTTTACAATTGAGCATCTGATCCCCGCTAAGTAGACGTTGTTGTACTCTATGTAGCCGCATGTTACTAACACATAACACAATTTTGAATGCAACTCTACATATCTGTTGCGCATGGAAGATATAATACTCGAATGATACTTTGATCCCCGTACATTTGTCAGATACTAGTTGCATATGTGATCCGAGGTAAGTGTCTTGCTCATCACCGGTCATCGAAAAATAGTATCGCCTTAATTCTCGCAACTTTGATTTTCCAATCATAGACATACAACCACGGGCACAACATATTTTGTTGACATCAAATCCAATCTGTTTATCTGATGACACCAAGCTAAATCTAGCTAGACGAATTCTTCGTGGGATTCTTCTAATATGCATAGGGCTCCCAGATTTCTCTTCCTGCATAGAGGTTGGTGTAACCTTGTTACAGTCTAATTCTCTGTTCTGACCATCGCCAATGTTATTCAATGTTTCCTGGGCACTTCCTTCATTCTCGGTATCTTTATTAATATCGTATTCTTCAATAGAGAACTCTTCACATGTGTCATTATTTACATTCCCTGTACATGAGCTCAGACAATATTCTTCGATAGAATATGGTGAGTCGGTCGAAAGACAATATTCTTCAATCGAATATGGTGACTCTGTTGACAAACAATACTCTTCTGTAGAAAACGATGGGTCTGATGACAAACAATATTCTTCAATCGAGAACGGTGAATCTTCACTCATGGCTTAAGGTCTAGATAGGGCTCTCTAAGTTATACTCCTCTCTAAACATATACTCCTCCCTAAACATAAACTTCTCTCTAAACAAAAGCCAAATCAATAGAATGTCTATATTATGTAATATTCTATTAATACAATACATCTAAAAATTATTTTTAATAAAGTAATTTTACTTAAATTATCAATCATTATATAAACTAGATCTAAATGATGTTAAATCAAGTAAAATATAAAACTAATCATTAACAAGCCTTGAATATGTTGGATTAATGTTAAAATCATTGGCTAATTAATGGCACCCATTTTGATATAGAACGTCTCACGCATTGGTTCTTTAATGCTCACCATTTTAAATATTAGACTTATCAATCATTGGTTAATTCATGCCCACATCTTTAATACATAACATTTGAGAGTCATAAAAATTGTTGCTTTTAGTAATCAATCATTGGTACATTCATGAACCTCTATCATTGTCTCCTTCATAACCTTTGAAGTCATTGTAGGTTGTTATGACTATAAAAGATTGATCAATATGTTAGTTTGACTTTGTAATCATTAATACAATCATAAGTTACTCTAGTTAATGTGACTATGGTTACCAACTAACTATCCTCAAAGTTACCAACATTGGTTAAGGTGACTATGGTTACTTTAACCATGTGTTCAATCCCTATAAATAGGAAGACCTCATCATATTTCACTCACCAGAGCGTACAGAGCGTACAAAGCACACAGAACGTAGAGAGCACACAGAGCACACAAAGCACTCAGAGCACAAAGCACGAAAGCGCGATCTCCGCCTCCACTTCAACACGATCAACCATGTCTTCAAAGAGAATCGAGCGCGAGGACTCCAGGTAGGCCTCTGACACTGTGGACATTTTTGTAAATATGTTTCGTTTCTCAAGAACTCGATACGGCGTATCGAGTTCATGTATACAATACAAATATTTATACACGAACTCGATACGCCGTATCAAGTTCCTGTTTAAAGTGTTGGTTTTAAACACGAACTCGATACGCCGTATCGAGTTTCTGTTTAAAACCTACACTATAAATAGGAACTCGATACGGCGTATCGAGTTCCTTTTTAAAATTCAAACTTTAAACACGAACTCGATATGGCGTATCGAGTTCGTGTTTAAAGTGTAGGTTTTAAACACGAACTCGATACGGCGTATCGAGTCCCTGTATATAAGAAGGCTTTGAGAGAGAAAAATCGTTTATGGGGTGGAAATGATATCAAATTGTCTGGCAAAATCGGTTTTTTTTATGTTGACTTTACTTACTTTTAAAGAAATACATGCTCTAATTATAGGTGTTTTATGACCTACTTTAGCTTAAAATAGTAGAAAATGATCTACAAATTGCCTTTACTATGGCAAATTCTCCTCAATATAGGTTTAGAATCTATATAAGTCATACCTACTATTTAAAAGAATATATAACCCGTTTTACTTATTACGATATATATTTTCTAGGTTGAATAGCCCTGCCTATAATAGATTTTTGAATATGTTACTGCTCCTGGAAACTGTTCTTCATTATAATATACAACTTCAATCTACGTGACTGTCTAACTTATGTTTTTGCATATACTTTCTTAAATAGGTCATTTGAGAACCTGTCGGACCGACCCGTGAAGAAAATTAAGCTTCGCATACAAGGTTCTCCAATCGAAGCCCAGACCAAGGTAGCTCCTGAGACCATGAAGAGAGGAAAAAAGCTTCTCTTTAACGAAGAGACAAAATCTCAGCCACATAGTGATATTAGCCAAAAGAAACTTGTCGCCGCTACTGGAGGCGAAGACCTTCCTGACCGAGATCTAACGGACAAGGAATGGTGTATGCAATATGTCGACTCAAAGAAAAAAGTCGTATTGTATACAGCAAAGAAGAAGGGTGAGGGGCAGCTTGGAAAAGAAACCCCATTTATGTATGGCCGTATTCTACGATTTGACTACGAAGATGCAGATTCGGCCAGCATACTGGTAATGATAGAGTGCTCCAAGGGGGTACGTAAAGTGTTCCTTTCAGAAGACCTTTTAGTAAAGGAATCTTGTGGGCCTGAAGTATTCAAAAAAGCACTTGATAACTCACAAAACCTGATTGTTACCTTGAGGCCTTATATACAAGGCCATGTAACTCTAAGAGATGAAGAGCCCTCCCCCTTGAAGGCCACAAAAAAGGTATCCAAAGTCCAGTCAAGACCAGCCAAGAAGAAGACAATGAAAATGTCGGATACGGATTCAACAAGTGAAAATGAAGAAGAGGATAATAAGGGGACGCCAGGAGCCGAGCTGGCCTCGGGTGTTTTGTCATCCGAGCAGAATAAAATAAGGAGAGAGTTAATGCAACGGAAGCTGGTCAGGAAAGGGCAAGTATTTAATTTGCCTATAACACACATCCATCGGCCCCCTATTGATGAAAAAACAGGTCGAAGACCACTTGAGATTAGAGAGCCTCACCGCATGCATGTTCAAAATCTCAAGAAAAAAATGAAAATTAATCCTCATGCCACTGTGGTGCCTTTTATTGTTATGGTAGATCCTGAAGAATGTGAAACCATTGAAGATTTTGATATTAGAAAGCATGATCAATATAATTATTTTGTCATTGGTGGATCGCATTCAGTAGAGGCACGTCGGCAACTTGTGAGAGAACATCCAACCACTTTCTTCTTCAAGTATGCCGAGTGCAAAATTTATGTTGGGCTCACAACCGAAGAGGCTAAGCTATTGGCATGGGATCATAATAATGATAATGACTATAGGCAGAAAATGTCGTCTATTGAGCGTATACGGTTCTTCCACCACGAGTATTTAGATGTGAAACAAAAGTTTGGTGTGAAGTTACATCCAGGCCTTCGACGTCAATGTCTGCATGAAGTCGGCATTGTGGTAGATGATAATGTTAGGTCCGATGGTCTTCGAAAGTATGAGTCTTGGTTTCAATTGGCGTTTAGAGATGGAGAAGTATGGGACCTCCAAGATCAAATCTTCTCAATGTGGGAGAATAAGGAGGTAAAGGGTCAACGACAAAAGAAATGTAGGGTTGACCCTCAACTAGAATTAAAGTCACAAGCCGCCAAGAAAATTGACTTGACAATTGAAGAAGCGGTAGACGACATGAAGCTGTCTCTATGGAGAGCGATGCAAGGTATTAAGGACGAGCAGCTTCTTGTGTCGGTTTTGTCAAGGGTTGTGGCGAAAGAATTAAGCCTTGAAGAAATGGTCACTGAGTTCAATAAGTAAGTCTTTCAAATACTGAAATTGTAGTCTATCTGGTGTAATTCAAAGTTCTAATCTTGATTTCTAATTTTATAGTCATAAGGTGTACATGAAGATCCAAGAAGTTATGATGAAACAACTTGGATGTATAACTTGGGAACAAGTGACCGAGGATTATCCTCTAACGTCTTCGTATAAGGCGTTATCAGAGTATTTTATTGCATTCAAGGATTGGGTTAGTATTCATGTTTTTTCATTACCCTTTCATCATATGTAGAGCTTGTATAATAATACCTGATGTCCTATTGCTTCTATTAGAAACCGTGTCGAGGCAAGAAACAAGGAGAAGTTAAGGATATACACGATTTCCCTACATCCTTCCTTGCACATCTCGAGCGAGCCAGAAAAGAAAAGGATCGTCGCTTAGTCAAGGCGTACGAAATGGAGGAAGATGGCTCGTTTAAAAAATTTAGCCACAAAAAAGATATTACGAGAGATCTTTACTACAATGTGGTTTGCGGTGATGTCATCGACTTGATCCAGAAGGTGCCAAAGAAGGAATATACGCTAATGATTGCGGATATTCCTTACGGATTTCGAATGGCTGGGTCATCATACGACGATGAACCGTTTAGGTTTAAACAATTGGAGAAGATGGTCAAGGATTTCGCTGAGCTAACGACCGTATCCTTGTGGCGAATAGTTGTCTTTCATAGTATGGACCAAGGGTACTCGGTAGCTCAAGCTTTGAGATCTCGTTGCCATGGCATCGAGAACCTTGCATGGTAAGGATTATTTATAGGTGTCTTTCATTATATTGCAATTCTTAAGGTTGTTGAATCTATTCTTAACTCGATGAATTATTTTTTATAGGATCAAGACCAATGTAAATAGAGGGCCAACTTTTAGGTTCGTTAATGCCATTGAATACATAACGGTTGGCTACTTCGATGAAATTAAAAAACAGAGAATCAAAAAGCATTCTAATGAAGTGGGAGGTTCAAATCTGTTGGTATATCCAGCAGTGACTCGGAAATTGCGACATGTCACCACGACAGAACGGGGACTTGTCAACCCATAATAAAAACCTCAACGACTTATGATGCGCTTGATCGAGATGTTTTCTATCGAAGGAGACTGGATATTAGATCTCTTTTCTGGCACAGGTATTCCTCGAACTACGGTAACGATCTTGAGATAACCAATCACTTTTTTTTCGTTTGACAACTAAATCTTCTTGTTACTTACATCATAGGAACTACGTCAGCATGTGCATTGAAGCTGTTTAGAAATACAGTTGCATTGGAGAAGGACGAGGACGAAGTTATATTTATTAATATGCGGATTAAGGCTTTGTGGGAGTGCCCAGACCAGGATGAGGAGGTCGGTGCAAAGAACCTCGCCAATACAGAAAGGTTTCAACCTGGTTCGCGAGAGCCTATTCCTCCGTTAGCCGGCGAACCGGGGGAGCTAATAGAGCTTGATGATGAGCTTATAGAAGATATTTCGTTGGCTCGGCTAACAGGGGAAACCAATGCACGTATAGCCGAAGACAGTTCTACACAAGATGATGAAGAAAATGACGTTGATGAATTGATTGCTATGTAATAGACTCTATAAAGAATATGACACTGACGATTTGTTAAGATTTCACATTATTAATACAAATTTTGGGTTTTACCTAGTGGATTCTACTCTTTATAATCTTCTATATGTTTCAATTTTTTTTTTATATACTTGATTAGTAGATTTATGATATTGGTTTCACCGTGTGCATAGCTGACTACCAAACTTATGGAGAAACATGAACTAGCTTAAATGGAGGCTGATTTTGGTCCAAGCTAACCTTAACAGAACATGGCCCTATAATTGTTGCCATGACTGTCCATGTTGTTATTATGGATCTTTGTCTTATATTGTTAAAACTATTATGTTTCTATTCCATTGCTGCTTAGATTGTGTAGTGTGTTGATAATGGTTCCAGTTGCGTTATCGTTCGGAGTTTGATCTTGTGTGAATCACCTAAGCAATAGAGTAGATCAATTTTAAATACAGGTATGAAAGCCTAATAGGTTTGTTATTTCCACGACATTATCCTAAAGTTCACTGCCTTACATTGTGCACAATTATATACACATATGGTTTGATCCCATATGAACAAACTGAGGAATAGATTAGATCAACTTTTAATACAAGTATTGAATACTTTAATAAGTTAGTTATTCCAATCACTTATCCTAATGTGCACTATCCTACATTTTCCACAATTACATACATGCACGTATGGGTCAAAGTATAAATTATATCTCATTTTATTAGTATGGATACAAGTACACCTCATATTTTTGTAAAACCTACCTAATTAATATAAGTCTTTAAGTTAGTGTTTCCCTTGTCGCACAATAGTGCCATATTGAGCCATAGTTGAACTTTATTATGCCTACATTAACTTATCAACATGTCTAAACTTGCATGATTTCTAATGATCTCCACTCGTAGATCTATCATGTATTTTTATATTTGCAAATTCTTATCAAGTTGAGGAACATGTGATACTAGTGCATCCAATTATTGTAGAGAGGGTGTATTTGCTTCGTTTTAAGAAGATTCTACAAGTGGAATGCGCAATCCTTCCACTTGTGAACGCGAACGTGTTATATGATGAATGCGATGAACAAGGTGCTTTGAGACTGCATTCTGGAGATAATGATGTCGTTCCTAGATGACATTCCAATGAAAGGATGCGCGGTAGAAGAAAAAGATGAAACTATGGATGATTGGGGATGCCGAAAGTTCGTAGTTGACCATATTCATGATTGCGAGAAAGTGCGTCGAAAGTTAGAAGATGTGCACCTAACACTTTCCGGTGAGAAATCGGCATTCGGGCAAGAAGAAATATTGGTAGTCGGACATCTATGTGGGCCCTACGGCCGAAGACCATCACCAACAAAGATCGACGCGATTCAAGCTATGAAAGAAGTATGCGAGTCACAATCCGAAGTTCGAAGGTTTCTTGGAGCATGTGCATTCTACCACATATGGATTCCGCACTATGCGCATATAGCGGACCCACTCTATCACTTGTTGCGGAAGGGTAAGAAGTTTGAATGGAAACCGGAGCATACCAAAGCCGTGAAGAAGCTCAAGAAATCACTACAGAGCGCAAAAGCACTAAAGAAGCTGAACTATGACTGACCGATCATAGTAACGGTTGCCACAAGTCCAACCGGAATCGGATGGGTCATCAATCAAGCCGATCCGGAAGGTTCGCGATATCCAGTCCGATTCGAAGCAAAGGTTCTCAACGAAAGGCAATGTGGATATGCACAAGTTAAAAGAGAATTATGGGGAGTCGTGTCGGCAATCAAATCGGATCGAGATTATTTGATCGGAGCCGAAGCAGTGATCGAAACGAATTGTCTTCTGATACTCGGGATGATGCGGTGTTGCACGATATTGGATGTGGCTATGCTAAGATGGATTGCATATGTTAAGTCGCTTAATCCGGAGGTACGACACATCTCCGGAAAAGACAACGCGGTAGCGGATATGTTATCAAGGGCGCGGTTCGGAGATAACATAACCGAATCTGATAATGAAGAAGTTTCTGAAGACTACTTTGCTTCGGAGCACATATGCCGGGTGAATGTAATCCGAGAATTCCGGGAAGAAGAATACGAGGGAGAAAGCTTGCTGATCGGGAAAGTGCTCCAAGAAATCGAGGAATCATCAGACAATAAAGAGAAGAGAGCCGAGATCCGAAGTAAGAAGTGGCAAGTCTGAAAGTTCTTCTTGAAAAATGGATTACTATGGAGGGAGCCGAAAAGACCGGATGGCATACCACTTCGAGTAGTCAGGACGAAAGAGCAACGAAACTGGATAATGTCCAAATTTCACGAATCCGATTGGGCTGGACATCGAGGAACATGGGCAACTTTTGTGAAAATCAAACAAAAATATTGGTGGAAGAATATGTACAAAGATATAGCGAAGTTCACGGAAAGTTGCGAGAAGTGTCAAATTTACTCCGGAATTCGACACTGAGATGAGTTACATCCAACATTCTCACCAACAATCAACTTCAAATGGATGGTCGATATTGTAGCCATTCCAAGCGGGATCGGACAAAAGAAGTACTTGGTGTTAGCTCGGGAAGATCTCACAAACCAAGTAGAAGATCGGGCGCTACGGAGGAAAACGTGTTCTACGGTATGCCAATTCCTTTTGGAAGAAGTGTTTTGCAGGTACGGGTGCGTAGGACAAGTGATTGTGGATCGGGGAGAACTCGACTCTGATAAAGCTAAGGAATTCTTCACTAAACATGGAGTTGGGTTAACACTGACAACAACATACAATCCGGAAGCCAACGGCAAGGACATAGTCCGATTGTCAAAGCACTTGCGAAGGCATGCGATGGAAGGGTGAAGGATTGGCCACATATGCTTCCGTATGCACTATGGGCGGATTGGACGACGCATAGCTCCGTAACCGGTTACATGCTGGCAGAACTCATGACCGGACAAGCACTGGTAATGCCAACGGAAACCGCAATCGCGACATGGACAGTGCTACCATGGAAGGAAGAGATGAGCCGGGAAGAACTACTGGTGGTCCGGATACGACAACTAGAGGGAAGACCGGAAGACATAGCGGAAGCAATACACCGCCAACAAGAAGCGCGATTGCGGAATAAAAGCCGGTTCAACACAAAGCATTGACTACTGATAGGGTGTATAAGATAATAGATAGTTATACACTATATGAGGGCTTGACCAAACCGATTAGATGGAGTTGAAAATCATAATATATTATATAGCTCTAGGTAATTATGATTAGAGAGTATAACTCAAGAAACTAAGAAAAAAGATAGAGAAAGCGAGCAAGAAATAAGAATGTTCTGATATTCCAACATCAAGAGAATACAAAGGAGACAAACTCCACATTGAACTAAAACCAAAGACCTTCCTCTTCTAAGACACTTCCTCTTCCACAAAGACACTTCTTCCTAACACTCCTCATCCACTCTTTTGCCTTCACTCTTCGCCCTTCTCCTCACTAATATCACTTCTTCTTTTATAACCTTCCTCTTCTTATCCACGGTCATGCTATTTTTAGAAGCTTTTTATCTCCCTATTTTTAGCTATGACACATCGACCTTCTAATCGTCATATCTCCCTCATCCGATATCCAAATTAAGCGATTTAAAAAGCTATAGAAAGCTCTTTTTACAAGCTTTCTAATCCATATTTAAACGTGATATTTGGATAAACAACGAGGGAGTTATGACCATTCTATTTTTACTGTTTTTTATAGTCTGCGTTTTCTCTTTTCACTTTTCTCTTGGTCTCGTACTTTTACTTTTGACTTCTTCCCTAAGGTCTTAGTTCGTGTTCTTATCCTCAAAAGGTGAATTATCTATACTTTATATTCTCCTAATGTTCAATGGCTTAGATTCTAAAAACACTTTCACATTTAGCCCTCCCCCTTGTTAGAGGCTAAGCCATTTATGGCGAAGCACTTATTGGCAGTACTTAACAAACAAAAGCTCTCTCGCCAATCTCTTGGCTATAGACAATGAGAGAGATATAATAAAAAGAAAATAAAAAGATGTGAGTAAAACCCCCGCTAATCGGTAGGAAAAACCTCACATTCTCTACAAATAAAAAAGATAATCACTATTACCATCTTCCTCTTTGTTAATAGAGAGAAAGATGGGTCTACAATATGGACTATTAAGAAAATAAGGTATGGGGAAACAAGTCCACTTCTTGCTCCCATCCATCCGTATCAACAATATCATTAGTAACTTGGGGAATATAAGTAGGTCCCAGAGTTACATACTTTTTAAGGCGCCATCCGTTCACTCGATAAGAATGAAGTGCTCCATCCACATCTTTCAATTGGTAACTTCCGTTGTCATACTTTTTGTGAACCACAAAGGGTCCTTCCCACTTATTATCAAGCTTTTGTCCTTGAATATAATCATATCTATTATCATACCTAAGAACCAATGATCCTTCTTCAATGTGGTTGCCCTTGTGCTTTTTGTCATATGCCTCCTTTCTCTTCATTGCTTGATTTAAGTAATGCTCCACAGCTTCTTCTCTTGAATATTGTAGTAGATGGTTGCTCGCTAAACGACTCATCACATCATTTCCTTTTGAGCGATGCGATGCCTCCATTAGTCTATTACTTTTGATCTCAAGTTCGATCGGAAGTAACGCTTCTTTTCCATAAACCAAATAAAAAGGAGTAAAACCTGTGGAGGATTTATAAGAAACTCTATAAGCCCAAAGAGTATCATCCAAATACCTATCCCATGTTCTTACTTTGTCTTGCACTAACTTTGTCAAATTCTTCACTATAAGCCCATTCACTTTCTCAACTGCACCATTTGCTTGAGGATAATAAGGCGTTGAATATCGATGCTTAATCTTCAACTTGCTTAATAGACAAGCTAACATTTCACTCCTAAAACCGGGTCCATGATCGGATACAATCTCCATGGGAACTCCAAATCTAGTACAAATATTCTTATACACAAATTGGGCTACATCTTTGGCTTTAATCGAGGAAGTTGCTATAGCTTCCACCCACTTTGTCATGTAGTCAATGGCCACCAAAATAAACTCTTTACCATGTTGAGTTTTCGGAAGAGGTCCTACTGCATCAATTCCCCATTTCTCGAATGGAGCAAACACCACAATGGGTTGTAAAGGTCCACTTTGTAGATGTCTTATTCCCGCTTTTTGACATGCATCACAAGATCTACACCAATCATGCACATCCCTATGGATAGTAGGCCATGTAAAACCAATTAGTAAAATCTTTCTTATCATTATATCATGGGCTAAATGCCCACCACAAACTTCTTCATGCAACTTAAAGAGTATCTTTATAATCTCGCTTTTGTTAGGAACTCTTCGTAAAACTCCATCTTTCCCTTTGTTGTACAAATCTTCACCCACCAAATGATATTGTGAAGCCTTTGCCACCAAACGCTTTCTTTGCAAAGCATTGAGGTTATTTGGAAACTCTCCTTTATTAAGAAAATTATGTACTTCCTCTAGGGAGTCTACATCTTTGCACGTCTCCAAAACACCAACGAAACCTTCCTTGATCTTATCTAATTGGGCTTGAGCTAATGCATCCGCTTCTTTATTGTATAATCTCCCCACATGCTTAACCTGTATCTTTTCAAAAGACCTTAGTAGACTCATTGCTTCTTTATAAAAATTTCTAAGCCCATCACTTTGACATTTCCAATTGCCTTGAATTTGTTTAATTACCAATAAGGAATCACCCTTAAGAATTAATCTTTTTATCTTCATAGCTTTACATAGACGAAGACCATAACACAAGGTAGCATACTCCGCTTCATTATTTGAATTCACACCACTTAATGTAATACCTTCACTTTTTACTCTGTCTCCTTGAGGATCCTTGAGAATAATCCCACCCACGGCTATGTTTGTGGCTTTGCGAAATGCCCCATCAAAGAATAAGGTGAATGCATCCTCCATATCCGGCTCGGGAAGTGCCTTTCGTAGCTTTACCAAGTCTTCTTCATGAAAGGTTTCTCTAAAGGTGAGAAGATCCGCCAATTCGGCACGCATAGTTGATTCCAATTTGACTTCAAAATCAAACTCCGCCAATAGTAGAGCCCATTTAGCAATTCGTGCTGAAATGCTCACATGTTGGAGTACATATGGGAGTAATGACATGCTAGTGATTATTACAAAATGATGAGGTAATAGAAAGCTTCTAAACTTTTTACAAGCATATATAAGAGCTAACATCCACTTTTCTACTTCTAAGAATTCTTTCTCTACATCAGACATGGCTTTACTAATAAAATATATAGGATGCATAAGCCTATTTTCAAAATCTTGTTGCATAAGAATGGCTCCTATAGCATGAGATCCAACACTAAGAGAAAGAAAGAAGGTAGATGTTCTATCAGGTGGCTTTAGAATAGGAGCATTACATAATAGTTCTTTTATTCTTACATATTGCTCTTCAGTTGTAGATGTCCACAAGAAGTTGTTGGTGCGAAGAATAATGCGAAAAGGATAGAGAATTTGGGCCAACATATGAATGAATCGTTCAAAGTAACGAACTTTTTGAACAAATACCTCCAAATCTTTGATACTCGTGGGTGTTGTCATCTTTTGAATTGCTTCAATCTTTGAGCTATCAACTTTGATTCCTTCTTGAGACACCACATGACCAAGCATCACCACCTCCTTTTCACCTATGTGACACTTCTCTGGGTTGAGTTGCATTTTGCATTCCTCCAATCTTTTGAATGCCAAGCGAACCTTTTCCAAATGGTCTTTCCTGCTACTATAAATTGCAAAGTCATCCATAAAGACTCTAACAAACTTTCCAAAGAATGGTTGGAATACATGAATAGCAAAACGATTAAATGTAAAAACAGCATTTGTGAGTCCAAAGGGCATGCATCGATATGCAAAGCATCCCCATGGAGTGATGAATGTCGTCTTCTTTTGATCCTCTTCCGCAATACGAATTTGAAAATAACCTGAATAGCCATCACAAACAGAGTACATTTCATGACCCGCAATTTCATCTAATATTTCATCTTGGAAAGGGAGAGGAAAGTGATCCCTCTTGGTAGCCGCATTTAGAGGTTTGTAATCAACACAAACCCTCCATTTTCCATTCTTTTTAGGTACCACCACAATGGGCGAAACCCATTCAGAATCTTCCACTGGGTAAATGAATTGTGCACGCAACAAAGCTTTGACTTCCTTTAATAAGGCCTCCTTTTGCACGTGACCTAGCCTTCGCAACTTTTGCGCAACGGGAGTTGTACCCTCCTTTAGATTTATGTGATGTTGGATGACATCTACACCCCTAATATGAGCATAATCACTAATGAAAAGGTTAGGAAATTCAGAAATCAAATTAATAAATTGTTGCCTCTCTTGCCCTTTAAGATCTTTAGAAATCATCTTCTCTTTTTGCTCCATAGTAATTAAACCTCCTTCATCATCTTCTTCCTTCAAAACGGCATATGATGTGGTCATTTCCCATTCTGACGAGGAATCTTCACTTTCATCACTTTCATATGCGGACCCACTATCATATTCAGTTATTCCATCTTCTTCTTTCTCAATAAGTCTTTGTTGCCGCATATCATAATGTATGCTCACTCCTTTTGATGGCGTTATGGTCATCAAACCTTTGCTCCAATCTTGGACAACATTGAGTTCTTGCATCCATGGTCGTCCTAGTACCAAAGAATATGACGGTCCTTTTAGTGGTATTACATGAAAATCCATGGAAATGCTTACCCCAAAACACTTGATGACAACATCCTCCACTATGCCAATGCAATGGACCACTCCACCATCGGCTACAGCCACTCTTGCCGAAGATGACCTACTTATAGGAATTCCCACTTTGTTTACCACAAATTCAGAAATCAAGCTTACTCTAGCACCACTATCAACCAACGCATCTTTGATGTGAAACCCTTTGATGGAGACGGGGATGGTGGGTCGTATGTCCTTTCGATCTTCTACTCGCACGATTCCCACATAATGCACAGTCTTCCGACTTTGGCGAATACTTGCAAGTCGCCCCCACTCCTTTCGTAATGTGGGAGATAATTGGAGAAGTTGCGGCCATGTTATCCTTGGTCCACTTGAAATCAACTCATGCTTCAAATTGAAAGCTTCTACACCTTCACCCATAGGAATGTCCTCCATCTTGATCTTTCTTCTAGAGTGTCTCCTTCTCAATTTTTCCTCTTTCTCATTCTCCTTAGACTTCTTCTTTTGTCTTGAGGCACTAGATTCTCCTTCAACTTCTTTCTCCTTTTGCGAGGACCTTGTCCTTTTCACAGGAGCTACTTCAAAAGAATTATCACTATCATCAATAAAATTAAGAAGATTCACATTATGAGGAATTGTAGGAACCTGAGCCATAGGGAGTGTTACATTTCCTTCGACTTCATTGTTGTTAGGTCGTTGTCCATTCCTTTGCACTTGATAAATGCCTCTTCCCATGCCTCTTTGTTGTCGATGAGGACATCTTGTTGAGATGTGTCCCTCCTCTTGACAAGAATAACAAATTACACCGTGATGCCCTCTAGAGCCACCACCATCGGGAATAGTGTTGTGAATTGCTTGGGATTGTCGCAAGTGGGTCATCACTTCATCAAAGCGCCGATTTACCAATGCCATGGTATCTTGTTCACTCCTCACTTGTTCAACTTCTTGGGATATACTTGTTGGGTTTATTGTTGTGGTGGTATACACATTTGGAAACACTTGTCCCCCATGCACAATTGAAGATGAGGCTTGAAAGTTGGCACGAGGCATCAAATTTGCACCCAAAGCCGTCATTTGGGGATCCCCCAAGGAGCTCATCATCTTCACTTGTCGATCATAAGCTTGACAAACTTGGATAAGAGCTTGAAACGATGTGGGATCCTTCAAGTTTGCTTCCAAACGGAAATACATATCAAGACCCATCTTGAATCGTTCCATTTTAAACCACTCGTCTTCAGTGCCGCCACGAAGACGAATCCATGTAGTCCACAAATCCTTGAAATTTCTTTCATACTCAGTGAAACCAATTGGTGATTCCATCTTTAGTCGAAATAGCTCTTCCCTTACTTCGGTTGCACTTCGTCGTTGAATATATTTGGCACGAAACTGGTGCACCAACAATTGATATGCTCCCTGTTGGTTTGGAGGAAGAGAGTCATACCAATCTCGAGCTCGACCATAGAATGTAGCTACCAATAAAGGTAACTTCTCATTGTCGGTGATGCGTCCAATAGAGACAGCATGATGCTCAAAAGATGCCAAAAAGGCACCCGCATCTTGTGTTCTTTCACCTGAAAATGCAAATTGCATAGCTAAGTTAATGTAATATAGTAACACAATTAAATGATAAGTTCTCCCTCCTATACGGAAAGGATCCGCCCTCCCTGGAGCGCCAAAATGATAGGGTGTATAAGATAATAGATAGTTATACACTATATGAGGGCTTGACCAAACCGATTAGATGGAGTTGAAAATCATAATATATTATATAGCTCTAGGTAATTATGATTAGAGAGTATAACTCAAGAAACTAAGAAAAAAGATAGAGAAAGCGAGCAAGAAATAAGAATGTTCTGATATTCCAACATCAAGAGAATACAAAGGAGACAAACTCCACATTGAACTAAAACCAAAGACCTTCCTCTTCTAAGACACTTCCTCTTCCACAAAGACACTTCTTCCTAACACTCCTCATCCACTCTTTTGCCTTCACTCTTCGCCCTTCTCCTCACTAATATCACTTCTTCTTTTATAACCTTCCTCTTCTTATCCACGGTCATGCTATTTTTAGAAGCTTTTTATCTCCCTATTTTTAGCTATGACACATCGACCTTCTAATCGTCATATCTCCCTCATTCGATATCCAAATTAAGCGATTTAAAAAGCTATAGAAAGCTCTTTTTACAAGCTTTCTAATCCATATTTAAACGTGATATTTGGATAAACAACGAGGGAGTTATGACCATTCTATTTTTACTGTTTTTTATAGTCTGCGTTTTCTCTTTTCACTTTTCTCTTGGTCTCGTACTTTTACTTTTGACTTCTTCCCTAAGGTCTTAGTTCGTGTTCTTATCCTCAAAAGGTGAATTATCTATACTTTATATTCTCCTAATGTTCAATGGCTTAGATTCTAAAAACACTTTCACAACTACGACCGCGGAAGATTGAAGAAGGAGATTGGGTGATTGTCTACGACAGTAGTTTGGATCATCAACATACAACGATGCGGAAGTTCGCGAAAAGGTAGTTTGGGCCATACGAGGTTCGGAAAGTTTTCGACAACGGAACTGTTAGGAAACAGGTCCCTCCGGATGGGAAGGGAGAAGACCTGGTGAGAACCGGATGAGGAGTACCCGGCTTCGGAGAGCCGGATGGTGCAGACCCGGTGAGAACCGGATGAGGAGTACCCGGCTTCGGAGAGCCGGATGGTGCAGATCCGGTGAGAACCGGATGAGGAGTACCCGGCTTCGGAGAGCCGGATGGTGTAGACCCGGTGAGAACCGGATGAGGAGTACCTGGCTTCGGAGAGTCGGATGGTGCAAACCCGGTGAGAACCGGATGAGAAGTACCCAGCTACGGAGAGTCGAATAGTGCAGACCCGGTGAGGAGTGCTCACCGGATGAAGAGACATATTCGTAAATATGTATCTGAGAGCCCATCGTGGCTATATTTGTAAATAGCCAAAAAGTCATATTAGTATAAATATGACTTAGGGCAAACTTTTTTGGTAGAGTTGTTGTCATTCTTGTTGGTGCAAGGAGAGAGAGAGCGCGTAACTGTGTACAGAGAGAGAGAGAGAGAGAGGTTGTTGCCTTTGTTGTAACCGCCGCCTGTGGCGAAGATTGTGAACACGAGGTCGTTGACTCCGTGAGCTCACTGTTGTACATTCTAACATAGTGATAGTTTGCAACCTGTGGGCCGCCATGGTTTTTCCCTTAGTTTGGGTTTTCCACGTAAACATCCTGTGTACTCTTCTCTTCTTCGTGTCGTGCATTCTTTCACCGTTTTTCTATATATGATTCTAAGCTCGATTGTGGCCGAGCGTTGTGCGAATGGAGCGTGAGTTCCCGTCACGGAACTTACCGACTATGTGAGTTGGATGGAACAATGCTACGAGTGCCTATAGCCGGGAAACGGGTGAAGATTTTCAAGAAGCGGACTAAGGAGGAACCCTATGTGATCCTAGACAAGACTGACAAGAAGGAGCAATCGGACGAAGATCGCGGTGATGCGGAAAGCGAGGAGAGTGGATTTAAGGGGAGAATTGGAGGAAGCTTCAGATGAAGGTGAATAGCAAGCATCGGGAACTTCGGCACATACCGGAGGATGTGCGGGTTTGGAGGGAGCGAGTGTCGTAGTGTAATTCGCACACTACGTGAAAAATTACATTTTTGGTTTCTCCGGATAGGATATGGAGTACCCAGTAAGAACCGGATGAAGCAGAACCGGCAAGAGCCGGATGAAGAAGGCCGGTGAGAGTTTCTCACCAGATGAAGAGACATATTTGTAAATAGAAGAAAGTATAAAATTATATATTACATGCATAGGGCAAGATTCGAACCTTGCACCTCCATGTTAATAATGTTAAGCCTTAGCATTATAGTAGCGTATTATGAATTTTAAAGTTATACTAAACTTTATCCCATGTAAATATTCTAGACATGCATGGTACAAAAAGTTATTCATGCATAGACACTCGAGTTAAAAAGAAAAGATGAGATAGAAAGCTAATCATGCACATGCAGTGTGCATGAAAACTAAAGATAGGAAAACCATGATGCTTGCATGTGATAAACTTAGACTCTTCCAACACTATATAAGGAAGAGAGAAAGATGTATAGAGGTTGTTGATTATTTTACAAGGGTTGATTAATATAATATAATATAATCGTGGAATTCACGAGTTTTTCATATCTTTCTTTCTTACAATATATTTCATATTCTTAATTGCCTTAGAATTTTCTTTCCTCCTAGTCCATAACCCCAACGGTTCCCACCCGACTCGTGCAACGATTTGGAGTCGAAAGGCACGAACCAATGCACGTCCCAATATAGTCCCGGCCACCAGTACTTCCCCTTTAGCTTCTCGAATGTGACCCACGTCTCGGTATAGCCCCGGCCACCAGTACTTCCCCTTTAGCTTCTCGAATGTGACCCACGTCCCGTGGTGTCCGGCCCAGGGACTCTCGTGGTATGCCGTCAACAATTCTTCCTGTTCCTCTTTCTTCGCCACCACTTGGAGCGGGATGCCGTTCCTCTTCTTTGGGTGCTTCCATAAGCTCCTGTCTCATAGGAAGAATCGGTACGCTTTCTTCCGAATCCGGTTGGTGTCTTCCTTTGTCCACGCCGCATCCGGTGACATTGTCTTTAGGAACCTGCCGATCTAGAGCCACTCCCCATCGTACTTGCTCTCGTCGAATTCATTAAGCGCTAGAGTGCTCCCCTTTCTTGCTATTACGTTAGCTGACCCGAAGAAGTCCTCGCCAACTTCGTCGTCATCCAAAACCATGTCGTCCTCGTCGCGGAACCGCGCCCTTGAAAGCATATCGGCCATGGCGTTATCCTTTCCGGAGATGTGTCGTATCTCCGGGTTCAGGGACTTGATGTACGCGATCCACATGAGCATCATCAGGTCTGGAGTCGCACATCCGGAGACCATACCCAGAATCTGCAGGCAGTCCGTCTCGATGATCACTTCCGTCCCGATTAGATAGTCTTTGTCGGCCTTGACTACCCAAACGATACCCCATAGCTCGCGCTTGATTTGGGCGTATCCTCATTGCCGCTCGCTTAATACCTTTGCCCCAAACTAGATCGGGAATCGTACATCATCTTCATCTTCCTGATTCATCACCCACCCGATCCCGGTGGGGCTCGTGTCCACCATCACGTAAATGGGGACTTCCTTTCCGAAGAGCCGGTGCCGTGGTGAGCACCTCCTTCAGTCTCTGGACCGACTCCATCTACTCGTCTCTCCACTCGAATTTACGCCCTTTCTTCAGCAACCCATAAAGTGGTTCCGCGACATGCACATAGTGCGGAATCCAGATGTGGTAGAATGCACATGCCGCTAGGATCCTTTGGACCTCCGTGACCGACCCGCAATCATCCTTCATCGCGGAGATGGCTTCCAGCCGTAAGGCCCGCACAGGTGTCCGACTACCAGGATCTTCGGCTGTCTGAAGGCTGATTTTTCTCCGGAGAAGGTGAGCCGCGCGCTCTCGAGTCTATGTAGCACCTTCTCGCAGTCGCGGATATAATTTGTCACGAACCTTTGGCAACCATCGGGCCCGACCAACTCGTCCTTGTCCTCCACCGGATAGCCTTTGATCGGGATGTCGTCCAAAAACGGCATGGTGATGTCCAGGATACAATCCGTCAGCACTTTGTTCATTGCGTTCACCATGTGGGCTACCAAGTTCGTCCCTCCTTGCAGGAGGGTACACATCCAAACTAGGCCGAGAGGAGTCCGCATCGTCGTGACATCCTTGCTCTCTACGGCTAGTTGGAACTGATCGTACCCCGAGTATAGATCCCCGACCGAGTAGATTGACCTCCCTGCGAAGGCCTCCACGAACTCATCAATGGTCGGTCCGATACCTGCATTTTGAATGGTCACCTTGTTGACCAGCTGCAGGTCCTGTATGAAGCGCAGTGTGCCGTTCTTCTTCAGCACGGTAAACCACGGATTCGAATATGGGGCACTCGACGGTTCGAGGATGCCCATCTCCACCTTCTGTTTCAGCAGCTCCATCAGCTTCGGGATGTAAGCTCTGGGTACTGGAATCGGTTTGAGATTCCACGGCACATGCGGTACCGTGAAGATCACCATTAGTTCCACAACCGTCGGGTCTACGCACCTGATCTCCTCCGGTGAGAATGCGAAAGCCTTCTCGTGCCTCCCGAGCATTCTCCGAAACCGGTCCTCTTCTGGCGGTAGTAGAAAGCAACCCCCACCGACCTTGAGCTCCGGTAGCGTTATGTCAGTGAATGTGTGTCCTATGCTGGCCGGATCTCGTAAACTTGGGTCCGACGCGACCCCCTTTATCCGTAACTCGCTGCCCTCCGGCAAGGGTGCCACGACTGGCCTCACCTTCTGGTCCATAGTCTTGTACTTCGTATCCACTCGGGCCGTCCGTTCCGACTTGAGTCCACTACCAAAGTCGGCAATGACTTCGTACATCTTTTCCGAACATACCAGAATCGTCCGGTCCTCATTAAGGCCTTGTCCAAACACCTCCCATAACTTCCCCAAGGTGTCGTCGAAAGAGACCACCTCCATGGCTCCACTAATTTCCTCTTCAAGGCTGAGGACTCTGCATGCCTGAAGTCACTCCTCCGTCCGCTTCTTTTCCCCGCCAACTACGCCGGCTATCGTACAACCACCGTTGTCGGAGAACCAAAATTTTCTACCTATGGTACAGGTGTTTTTGCCTATAGTACATCTGTGGGGTTTTTCCGGGATGTCCGGACTATCGCGGCCCCACACCTTGATAGCCCTCTCCAAAAATCCCCTTGGTTTTCGGCACTGAGGGTCTCGCGGTGACACTCATGGTTCGGTCGCACCGTCAGGAACTAGATTGAGGGACGCCCATCCTGGCTCTTGACTCATGCATATGCTGAACCGTTGTCCATCACCTTTGTCTCCATGCGCGCCGCCGTGATGTACGGTTCTCCGAGTATCACCGGATGCGAGGATGTCTCCTGCACGAAGGAGTGTTGATCGATCTCGACATCGCCGATTTTCACTCGTACATCCGGGCAGGCTCCGTGTAGCTCCTCCATGGCGTGTGTTGCTGCCCGTATATTCCACCCATGCTTGGTGTTGATCGGCCACTTTCCCTTCTTGTAAAAGTCCATGGACATCAAACTGATCTCTGAACCGTGGTCTACCAAAGCCACCACCGGCTCCTGGACATCCCCAATCCGAACAGGGGTTTTCGTAGTGGCTCTGGCCCAATGTAGCCTCGAGTAGTGCCTTTCTGCCAATTTGTCCTCCAGGGCTATGTCTTCTAGGTGCGTCGTTCGCACCTCCACCGGCTTCTCCAACTCCAGCTCCGTCAAAAGCCTTTTCCACTTCACCAAGTCTACGATGGAGTCGTGGAACTCCTTCTTGGCGATACCGAGCACTTCCCTTTAGTGACAGCTCCACTTTCCTGTCGAGGATATGTTCTTCGAGGACCTTTCGCAGGTCCGTGGTCCTCTCGATCTCCGTGATCCGCCGGTACCCGACCCTCTTGGCTTTATCCGGTACGCTGGTCTCACCGGCATCCTTCTACTTGGGCCTGGACCGGGTGTCATACTGTTGTGAGGGTCCGGCCCCCCCGGTCTTTCCCAAACACTTGTCTTCCACCAGAACCTCGTAGTTCTAGCACTCGGCTTCCACGAAGCCCGTCTTCTCTTCGACCAGGTCACTCCACTCGGTTACCTCCCGGACCCGTCTTTCCGCACGGTCCGCTTCCACTTTCCTCAGCTGTACGCCAGCGAGGCCTTCTAGCACCAACGGCCAAAATCCGGCTTCCTTCGTTTTTCGGACCTCGTCACTTCCGACCCGGATTCCGGCCGACGCCAAGTAGTGGACGGTCTCCGCATGGCGAGCCGCTGCTTCTTCCATCAACCGTTTCATACCCCCTCATCCGATATTCAGATCCAGGACCCTTCGGGTCTCGCTAGCATGCACCCGACTGTTCCATAGGTACACCACGTTAGCTCTTATCGCTTCGGCGAAGTCCCCACGTGG
This sequence comes from Azolla caroliniana, assembly GCF_043228905.1. NCBI lineage: Eukaryota > Viridiplantae > Streptophyta > Polypodiopsida > Salviniales > Salviniaceae > Azolla > Azolla caroliniana. The sequence continues at coordinate 7,764,907 of NW_028230437.1, forward strand.
CCGACCGCATCGCACCATAAGCATCGGTTCGCAGCCGAAGGCCTTCGGTCGCGGACTTGTTCGCCGCCGTCCCTCCGTGCTTGCGCAATCTGGAGGTCCTTCACCATCTGAGTCAGCTCCTCCAGAGCCTCTCCTCTGGACGAGCCTTTGACCATGCTAGTCGAAGTCGAGCCGGTCTCAAGCCAGTCTCGGGTCTCTTCCCTTCGCGCCAGCAGGGGTACCTCGACCTTCCTTGTCGCAACAAAACCCGCCCCCGTCAAGCCTTTATCGACCCACTCACTGCTGTTTGTTAAAACAGTTGTAGACTCTCTTTACCACGGCCAAGTCGCTTGTTAGGCCGTCATCAGTCTCCAGCAGGAAGCCCACTTGCTCCCACTCCCTTCTGTCCACCGATTTAACGAACGATAGGACACGACTTGTGTCCAGTACGGTCCGGTCCAACACCGAAAGACGTGTGAAACGTTCTTCAAACTCCTGAAGGGGCACCGACACGTTTCTCCCCTTTTCGGGGGTCTCCACCCATTCCATGAAGTCCTGCTTCGATAGCCGAAGCGCGTCATCAAGCCCGTACTTTTCAAGGAGCCAACCTTCAAACTCTTCCCAGGCCTGACTCTCAGCCCGTACCTCAAGCACTTCCGCGTGGATGCCCGGCACCGCGACCCGTGGGAATCCGGCCAATCGCCTATCCTCTGGGATGTCCCTCATCACCATTTCGGCTCGGCAAGCCTCCAAATAGCTCGTGGCGTCCTTCCCACCGAACCGGCCTATCGTGCCGACGACTGCCTCAATAGCCCTATCGAGGGTGCATGTGCCTTCGCGTGCACTCACTATCTGATCCACAGCCGAAGCCATGGCTTCTACAACATCCGACCCTCTCATCTTTCTATTCCTCTGCCACCTATTCACGTCGGGTTCACCAAATATGTCGCATTGTTACGCGCATGCGTGGAGAACGAGGTGGGACCACGGGGGCCCTGGACCGAGAAATTACCTAATGAGATAAGGGGAAGGAAACTACAGATGTGCTTCACACGGGCACAGACACACCGGTTCACAGGAGTTGCGACTAGCCCTCAACAATGGAGACAGTACGAATGTGTGTGTGTATATATATATATATATATGTATATCGAGAAGTTACAACCGGCCAGCCGGCGAGTGATAGGCTCCGACACCTGCCCACACACACACACACAGAACGCGAGATGGAGACTTTGCCCGGAAGCATTCGAGCGTTCCGCAGAGCAGAGTCAGCCTCCCGAAACCTGCATGAAATGACTATGGAGAAGACAAAGGAGAAGAGCTCGGTTCCAGTCCGGCAGCAGTTCGTCCTCCACAAAACGCGATCCCCCCTCTTCGTTGATTTTACAAATTATACCTCTCCCTCTCTTTTATAGCGAGGGAGGGAGGCTGTTACATCATGTTTATTCCCTATCCTTTCGGACAGGGATACGCCTCGATTTTCTCCCTACTAAATGTGTGCTACCTAGGATTTTACCCCCGTCGACTTGTACCTATCTACGTACTATACAACAAAACTTGTGCCCACGTGTAAGGGCCAGTTTTCGCACATTATACCCAGTTTCCGCCTAGGGACGGTTTTCTCCACGACAGCGCGCCCTTGGACAGAAGTACACCGTAGAGAGTATGGACCAGTAAAGACGTGTCCTACCGAGATCTAAAGGTGTTTAGCTGCCTCGCCTACGTGAATGTAAAGAAGGACAAGAGAGGGAAATTGGACCCGAAATCCCGACCATGTATATTGCTTGGATACGGCGATGATGAGTTCGGCTATTGAGTGTGGGACTTGGTCGACAAGAAGGTCTTCCCAAGTCGAGACATGTCTTCATGGAAGAAAAGACCATTGTTGACTGGGAGTTGGAGAAGAAGACAATGGATTCTGTATCAACCGATAGAGATCAATTGAAGGATATAAGGACCCATCCGGCTGGAAGTCGGATGATACTCGATGAACCGCCGGATTCGGACAAGGGACCGAATTGATCGAAGAAGACTCGGACCCTGAAACCAATCAAGACCCTGAATTGGATTCAGATGAAGAACAGATAGAGGAAGCAGTTGTGGAAAACCAAGGATGGAGATACCCTCTATGAGAGACCCTGGAGATTTCCGGATGCAAAGCATGTTTTACTAACTGATGAGGAGGAGTTGGAAAGCTTCGAAGAAGCAAAGAAAGACACCCATAGTTGCAAGTGGTTAAGTGCCATGCAAGATGAAATGAATTCCCTGCATGAGAACCATACATATGAACTGATGGAGCTATCGCAAGGAAAAAGAGTGTTCCGGAACAAGTGGGTGTACAAGTTAAAACCGGGAGATGGCGGAAATCCACCAAGATACAAAGCCCGGATCATGGTGAAAGGGTTCTAGCAGAAGAAAGGAGTGGATTTTGATGAGATCTTTGCCCCGGTAGTAAAGATGATGTCCATCTGGACGGTGCTGAGCATAGCGGTTGGCATGCACCTCAAGGTAGAGCACTAGATTTCAAGACGGTGTTCCTACACGGTGACCTCGAGGAGGAGATCTACATGCAACAACCAAAGGGATTCATCAAGAAAGGGAAGAGGAACCTGGTGTACCAGTTGAAAAAGAGCCTATACGAACTGAAGCAAGCCCCCCATCAATGGTACTAGATGTTCCACCACAAGACGCAGTCTGACCACTGCATATTCGTGAAGAAGTTCAACGGAGGAGACTTCTTAATACTGATGCTATATGTGGATGACATGTCAATCGTTGGATGGGACTGAATCACAATTGGGATGTTGAAGAAGGCCTTGAACCAGACCTTCTCAATGAAAGATTTGGGTCCGGCTAGACAAATATTGGGGATGCACATAGTCCTAGACTGGATGAAGAACCTATTGTGGCTGTCACAAGAGAAGTACATGACAAAGGTACTCCAACGGTTCAGCATGACAGATTTGAAGCCGGTTGGGTTGACACTTCCGGCAAACTACAAGCTGTCCAAAAAACAAACTCCAAAGACAAAGGCAAAGGAAGCAAAGATGACGAAGGTATTGTATTCCCTAGGTGTTGGAAGCCTAATGTACGCAATGGTTTGTACCAGATCGGACATCAGATATGCAATGAGAGTGGTTAGCCAGTTCATGAGCAATGTGGGAAGAGAGCACTAGGCTGTTGTCAAGTGGATCCTTTGGTACCTAAAAGGAACCTCAAGTATGTGTCTTCGATTCGGCTCTAGTAAACCCCTATTTGAAGGCTTCACCAATTTTTACATGTCGCCTGATGTAGATACGAGTTGGTCCACGTTCGAATATGTCATGACTTATGCCAGGGGAGTTGTATCGTGGCAGTCAAGATTGTAGAAATCCGTGGCACTATCGTCCACAGAAGCAGAGTGCATGGCAACCATGGAAGCCGGAAAGGAATTGATCTAGACGAAGACTTCATCATAGAGCTACGATTCTGATAGCAGGAATTTCGGCACTACTGCGATAGTCAGAGCACCATCCAACTCATGAAAAACGTGGCCTACTCAAGGACGAAGCAGATCCAATGGAGATACCACTAGCTTCGGGAGAGAGTAGAACACCAAGAATTCACTCTGGTAAAGTTCCACACAGAGAAGAACGAGTTGGATATGCTGACAAAGGTGTTGTCAGCCGACAAACTGGACATGTGTCAGAGACGAATCAGACTAACAAAGACCCCATACTGGAGTGAAGGCGAAGACTGTTGAGATATCGGTCCCTCTGGATGGGGATCGGATAAGTCGGACAGGTTGGGCCAGAGGAACATGCTGGATTGGAAAAGCCGGATAAGGAAGCGAGATTGGATGGATCCAAAAGGATATTCGAAAACTGGATGGAGTGAACCCGGAAGGAGTTCGGCCGGATCTGGTATATGAACCGTGAGGAGAAACAGATTTGTAAATATGTTTCTTATTTGTCGTTGAGGACTCATTTGTAAATAGCCCATAAGTTATATATGTATACATATAACTAGGGTAAATAGTGTGTTGTTGTTCAATGTATGCGTCGTTATTGTTGTACACACACACACACACACACACACAGAAATAGAACTTGTATTTGTTGTAACCGCTGATTGGCAAAGGTAGAGCTCAAGGTTGTTGCCTCTGAGTCTCCTATTGTACCCTCCCTCTTGTTAGTGATATAGTTTGGAGTCGATGGGCTCCCGTGGTTTTTCCCAATTAGGGTTTTCCACATAAATATCTAGTGTCGTTTCACTTGATTGTGTAAATGCATTGACTATTTTATTATTAATCTTCCATTGGGATTTTGAACTCGGTTGTGGCCGAGCATGATTCTTCGCAATATTGATGCACTCGCTATAAGAGTTGAACCACCACGAGGAAAGAGTTGCAACGTAGTCGAAAATGTGTCAAATGTGGGTAGCTAGGCACATGTGGTTTAGAAGATAATTCTTCAGAAGTAACCAAAGCTCCAGTTGTAACTGTATTGTCGCTAGAACCAAGAAGTTCTTTTAGAAGACTTACATGAAAACTGGATGGATTTCAACACCATGAGGACGAGCGAGACCATAGGCTGATCAAGTAATGAGTTTGAGGACTGTAAAAGGTCCACAAAACCGTGGGGCTAACTTAGCGCACTTACTCGTAGACAATGTCTTAGAATTTTGAGGTGCATGTAAAAATACCTTGTGTCCAAGGTTGAATACACCAGGTTGCCTATCATGGTCGGCATAAAAATGTGCTCTACCTTGAGTTGTTTTCATATTATCTCATGCAATATGCAGCATATCTTGCATATACTAAAGAAAGTTTTGCATACTTCGCAACTCATCATGATGGATATTAACATAAATCAGGGCTCATGGCTGTCATGATATGGCAAGACTCGAACCTATGACCTTAGGTTATATGGGTCGAGCTCTTGACCATTAGATCCTCTATTGTAATACGTAGGATATTATTTTCATTTACATTTTATTATAGGAAATTAGTGTACATTCCAGATTTCTCTGGAACATTCTAGAAGCTTCGGGATTACTCCTGAAAACACTATAAAAGAGGGCACTAGGCATTATGTTGAACCAAATTGGTTCAACGCCAGTCTTAAGCCTTTTAGCCACCATTGTATATTCTCTTCATATAATACATATCTTTCTTATCATCACTCTCTCTCTCTCTCTCTCTCTCTCTCTCTCTCTCTCTCTTTCTCTCTGTCTCGCTCACTTCTTCCTTCTCTCGAAGAAGTTCCACATCTCTCATAGTACTAATCCTTCATTTAGTACTACTTCCTTCTCTGTCTCAATACTGTTCATGACAGTTTGAACCAATTTCCCCTACCTTCTGTCTCTCTCATTTCCTACTAATCTTTTATTCCTCTTTTCTTTCATCTCATGGCCATTGTTCACGCTGAAGAATATCAATCTGTTTTCTCGGAATTTCAATGCTTGAAGGAGAAGTTCCATGCTTTGGAACAAGAAAACCAACGGTTGCTGGGGGATCTTTAGCAAATCTCCGTAGAAAAGCAGCAAACGCAACAACAACATGGGGAACTTGCGTTACGCGTGCAACAACTCGAAGCAACCATCGTAGCGATGCAACAACAAGGGCCCGGAACACAAGGGATTCATAAAGAACCCAAGATTGGCCTTCCCACGAAGTTCGATGGAACACAATCGAAGTTTAGAGGGTTCCTTAACCAGGTACGATTAGTTATTCAAATGCATCCTTCCCAATATTCCACCGATGCATCACAAGTGGGTTTAGTAGGCACTTTGTTAAGTGGCTCAACGTTGTCATGGTTCGCTCCACTATTAGAAAAGGAATCTCCATTACTCAACAATTTTCAAGAGTTTCTAGTTGAGTTTAAAGCATGTTTCGGAGATACTGACAGCATCAGGACCGCAATCAACAAAATCCGGCGATTACACCAAGGTGACCGTCCAGCCTCCGCATACGCTGCAGATTTTCGCCTACTCGCCGCCGATATCCCTTGGGATGATCAAGCGTTGATGGAGCAATTCTGTTATGGTTTACGCAATGACGTCAAGGATTTACTATTGACCTTCCCCGAAGAGCCAAAGTCCTTAACAGAAGCAATCAGTCGCGCGGTGAGATGTGACAACCGCCTCTTTGAGCGACGTTCGGAACGACAACTACAGATGCCGAGGGCAAGATCAGAGCCCACCTACGCCTCAATGGTAGCAAGACATTTTCCGAGGGAGTCATATAATGTGCCTCCAGCGAATACTCCGACTCCGATGGAGATTGACACTACACGTTGTCGAGGGCCATTATCCGAAGAAGAAAAGCAGTGACGCCGTACAAATCGACTATGTCTTTACTGCGGTGGACCAGGATAGGCCAAGAAGACAGGTAAACCAAATAGTCGCTAGTTCTAATTGTACTAAATCCGAGCCTATTTCAGTAGGGATATCTGATAGTCCTAATAGTACTAATAGTACTAATATCCCAAATCTAGCAAACAAATTTGATGTCCTTAGTCAGTTAGAAGAAGAGTTAAACGACTAAGTCCAGTCAAAATAGGAGCCGTTTGGTTGGACAGCCCTAGATCTGTGCAGCCCATTAGTGGTTCCATTCCCTCTAAGCAAGTTAGTGATGTGTTCGTAGCCCAAGTAATAGTTAGTACTAAAAGTACCCCTCCAGTACATGTCCTAGCACTCCCAGATTCCGGACCTAACTCTTGCTTTATGGATAAGAAATTTGCTCAAGCTCATAAGATATCCCTAAGCAAACTCCAGTGTCCAGTCTCTGTAGTAGTCATTGATGGACGTCCCATTGCTTCCGGAAATATCATAGAAGAGTCAGAGCCCATTAATATTGTCCTAGATAACTTAGCATGTGTAGTATCATTTAATATTATTAGTATCCCAGAACATCCTATAGTTTTAGGATTACCGTGGTTCGAGTTACATAACCCAGACATAGATTGGAGAACAAGAGAAATCCGGTGTCGACAAACCCAAAGGTCAACTCAGAAGATGGCAACCATTTCGCTACATCAGTTGCGTAAAGAAGGGCGCAAGGAGGAAATGTTCCTCTTTGCAATATAAGTAAACCCCTCCAGCACCACTAATGAAGAATCCACCGTTCAACTTCCCGAGAAGTATCGTTATTACGCCGATGTGTTCGATAAAGTACAAGCCAACACACTTCCTCATCATCGACTGTACGATTGCCCCATCGATTTACAACCGGGAAAAGAGCCGCCATGGGGACCGATTTACAATTTGTCACCAACCGAGCTGGAAGTCCTTCGGGCCTATATAGAGGAGAATTTGGAAAATGGTTTCATTCGGCATTCGAAATCTCTAGCCGGCGCACCCATTTTCTTCGTCAAAAAAAAAGATGGATCGCTTCGTCTCGTTGTAGATTACCGTGGCTTGAATAAGGTTACAATCAGGAATAGGTATGCTCTTCCCCTTATCTCAAGTCTTTTAGAACGGATCAATGGTGCCAGGTTCTTCACGAAGATCAACTTACGGGGAGCTTATAACCTCGTACGGATCCGACCAGGAGACGAATGGAAGACCGCGTTTCGCACCAGATATGGGCACTTCGAGTATACGGTCATGCCGTTCGGCCTCACTAATGCACCGGCAGTCTTCCAGCACATGGCTAATGATATATTCCGAGATCTATTGGATGATTGTTTGATCATCTATTTGGATGATCTACTGGTTTATTCAAAGACCCAAGAAGAACATGATTCTCATGTACTATTAGTACTAAAACGACTTCGAGAACATAGTCTGTATGCAAAGCTGGAAAAATGTAGTTTCGGGTGCAACCAAGTGGAATTTCTCGGCTACATCATTTCGTCAGAAGGCATCTCCATGGACCCAGCTAAGGTCAAAACGGTGGTAGAATGGCAGACTTCGCGTTCGGTGCGGGATGTGCAATGTTTCTTAGGCTTTGCCAATTTTTACCGGAAGTTCATACAAGATTACTCAAAGCTCGTTCTACCTCTCACACAACTTACCAGGAAGGGACAACCGTTCATCTGGTCTGAAAAAACGGACATGGCTTTCGAGAGTCTTAAAAAGGCATTTACATCGGCTCCAATTCTAGCTCATGTCGATCCGGAAAAATCATTCATTATCGAAGCTGACGCATCGTATTTTGCATTGGGGAGCATTCTGTCACAACAGGGGAATGATGAGAAGCTACATCCTGTGGCTTTTCACTCACGCAAGTTTGACGCCGCCGAAATCAACTACGAAATTCATGATAAGGAGCTATTGGCAATAGTGGATTCTTTTATGCAATGGAGGCATTTTCTGGAGGGATCCTCTCATCCAGTCACCGTATTTAGTGACCACAATAATCTTGCCTACTTTCAGGATGCTCGTGTGTTGAATCGACATCAAGCTCGGTGGGCCCACTTCCTCACGCGTTTCGACTTCAAAATTACATATCGTCCGGGGAGGCACCAAGGGAAGGCAGATGCATTATCACGGCGTTCGTATCTAGCACCCCGTCCCGGCGAGCTAGCTTTCGATAACCAAAAACAAGTCATCTTGGGACCGGCACGACTACAAGTAACACAGATCTTTGACATGCCTATGGATTCCCGCATTATCGATACCATACGTGAAGACTTGAAGACAGATTCGTTCGCCCAAGCTATACTAGCACAAATTGATCCCTCTCGAGCGTCGTGTTCAGAGTCGCAACCACCAGGTACGGACTATCGGCAATTAAAATACCATGATGGATTACTCTTCTTTAAAGAACTTTTGTATGTTCCTAATGGTTTTTGTCTCCTTCGAGTAGTACAAAACTATCATGACACATATACAGCTGGGCATTTTGGTAGTACTAAAACATTACATTTAGTACAACGAACATTCTGGTGGCCCTGTATGCGACAATTTGTCGAGGATTTTGTTCGGACTTGTGATACATGTTGCAGAGCGAAAATGCTAAGGCATCATCCATATGGTTTATTAGAACCATTACCAATTCCAAGCAAGCCGTGGCAATCCATTGCTCTAGACTTCATCACAAATCTTCCAGTCTCTAAGGGGTTCAATGCGATTCTAACGGTGGTCGATCGATATACGAAGATGGCTCATTTCTTGCCATGTACTAAGGAGATCTCCAGTGAAGACACTGCCGAAATTGTCATGCGTGAAGTATGTCGGCATCATGGACTTCCCGATAGTATCATCAGTGACCGTGGACCCCAGTTCGTGTCAAAATTCTGGAAGCACCTTTTTAACATGCTCAAGGTCACTTGTAACCTCTCCTCCGGCTACCACCCACAAACTGACGGCCAAGCTGAACGAACAAATCAAACGTTGGAGCAGTATCTGCGGTGCTTTCTCAGCTATCATCAAGATGACTGGGCAGATATTCTCCACTTCGCCGAATTTGCCTATAACAACTCTATCCACGCATCCACTAAAGTTACACCATTTTATGCTTATACGGGATGTCACCCCTGGTGGAGTGTACTTGAAACCTCAGAGGTGTCCACAACTCCGTGCGCGGAGGATCGTTTGGAGCAGTTACGCAAGATACAAGCGGATTTATCTACTCATCTCCCGCAAGCTCAACAAACACACAAGGTCTACGCGGATCGTCATCGACTTCCATCTAGTTTTAATATTGGAGATCGGGTGTGGCTGCTACAACGACACATCAAGACTACTCGTCCATGTGAGAAGTTAGATTATCGGCGATTAGGTCCTTTCCGTATTATTGGACAAATTAATGATGTCGCTTTTTGTCTCGATCTACCTCCTCAACTTCGGATACATCCGATGTTTCATAGTTCTCTCCTCGAACCCTACCACGAGAGCACCATCCCAGGATGTCTTATCCAACCTCCACCCCCAATCGAGCTTGAAGATGGGCCGGAGTACGAGGTTGCCGCCATCCTTGATTCCAAGATTGTTTGCAACAAGCTCTACTATCTAGTCGATTGGCTAGGCTATAGCCCCAGCGAACATACTTGGGAACCGATCGAGAATGTGACCAATGATCATGCTCTTCTCGAAGACTTCCATCGTCAATATCCACACAAACCAGGTCCTCAATCCAAGACGACTCGTGACACTCGTCGTTTTAAAAGGGGGATAGTGTCATGATATGCAAGACTCGAACCCACGACCTTAGGTTATATGGGTCGAGCTCTTGACCATTAGATCCTCTATTGTAATACATAGGATATTATTTTCATTTACATTTTATTATAGGAAATTAGTGTATATTCCAGATTTCTCTGGAACATTCTAGAAGCTTCAAGATTACTCCTGAAAACACTATAAAAGAGGGCACTAGGCATTATGTTGAACCAAATTGGTTCAACGCCAGTCTTAAGCCTTTTAGCCACCATTGTATATTCTCTTCATATAATACATATCTTTCTTATCATCACACACACACTCTCTCTCAATCTCTCTCTTTCTCTCTGTCTCGCTCACTTCTTCCTTCTCTCGAAGAAGTTCCACACCTCTCATAGTACTAATCCTTCGTTTAGTACTAATTCCTTCTCTGTCTCAGTATTGTTCATGACAATGGCCAAAAACCATACATCAACATAAAAGGTCGACAATCTATGCTTGGAGCTGTTGTAAGCAAACCCCAAAATGGAGAGATAACGTTCCCATTTAGTTGGCTTTTCAACAACTTATGCTCAAAGCATATCTTCAATTATTTGATTTACTCATTGTCATGAAGATTTTCGGCCACTGTGAGAAAACTGGATGGATTGGGCTAATTTGGCAAAGTGCACCATGTGCACTTGTACATTCGAAAATGTATATAGGAATAAGAAGGGAAAAGTGAAGGGCGAAGAGGGCGCATGTACAGTTAATGTGTCATAATTGCACTTGCATACATAGTGGGGTTTGAAGGTGAGGGGATTAAATGTATTTCTCCCATCACCACTCTGGAAATCATGGGAAGATATCTCCTCTGAAAAAGAGGAATATCTATCCCACATTGTAACGTCCTTCCCTCCTTGTACTCTAAAAGGAGGGAGGGCTCTCTTATAAAAGGGTTCCACGTTTTTCTTTTGTTCATCGTCTTGGTTTGGGGTATTGTTTTGGGTTGAGTATTCGTATCCGTTTAGGGTTTAGGTTCGCTATGGTTTCATGCGCTCCAAAGGTTCTAGCATAGCTTTGTCTCCTACGCAAGACCCCACTCGGTGCGATGAGCCCGAGAGCTCCCCAACTTGTGGCTTGGCTGTAGACAATTGCTACATCCGTTATGTTTGGACCAACTCGAAGCTGGCGTTGTAATTTGTTGCCTTGTATATACTTTACAGGAAATTGTGCATATACTGTTGTCATAAAGGGATACAAACGATTGGTGCCACCACGATTCCACACTTGCCTCAACTACAACCACGCATTTCGACTTGGTTCGGTGACCCAACACTCCTTGCAGATCCACCTGATTCGACTCATTGGAGTTGATTTACATTCTAGACTCAAAGTTCTTTAGTATTATTGTTCTTAGGGATTTATTTGCATTATTTTGGAACAAATGTTGTGTAGTCAAGACCATGTAATTTATTTCATGTGCACCATATAATGCACATGCAAAGTTTCTCTACATGTGTGCCACATAGCCCACATGCTTTATATCGTGCACATGCACAAGCTTCTCTAGGTGTGTGCCACGTGGCCTACATGTAAAGACATCAATTTAGTATAAGAGGGGAGGATTATTGTCATGGAGGGGGGGGGGAACAATCAAAGAGTCCTAATTTGTAAAGGGTTTTCTCTCGAAGAAACAGTGAATTTCTTATTTTGGCATTTCTTCTTTATCTGCGTTTGAGGAGTAGCGTTGTACGGTATTTTCTTCATAACTCTCAATTCTGATGTCTGTCTTCGACATTCTATAGCTCCTTGGAAAGCTCTTCTAGAGGGCTTTCCAATCTATGTTTGCACACTTAATTTTGCTACGTAGGTGGACCGATATAAGGTTTTTTGTCTTCGCAGGTAGGGTTGCAAACCACTCATGACTATTGAGATACTTCCGGCTCGACTTCCCACTCTTCTCTTTCATCTTCTTATTTCCACTCTCCTAGTTCAGAACTCCAGCTGTAGTCATCTATAGTCATCTGGATGCACACAGAGGTAAAGGAGCTCTCAGAAGCTTATAATTCATGGGAGGCCTTCGAAGAGGCGCTCCTGCAAGCATATCAAGGACGGCTGAAAAACCAAGGACAATGCGACTTCAACCAGTGGGTAGCATTGACAAAGACCCACCGGGGCACAACAAAGGTGTTCCTAGAGTTCAGGCTGCACTTTGCTCGGCTCCTAGAGCAGGAACAAAAACTAGTGGGAGTGGATAAAGTCCTACTATTTGTTAGGTCGATCGACCAAGTGGAACGGGGGGCCATTAGAATCGAGATCAAAGACGAATATGAAGCAAATGGCCTTATAGACAGCTGACAGAAGTCGAACGAGTATGCCGACGGTCGGACAAGGAGTGGTCTGCAAGAGGTAAAGGGAAGATGATGCACGACAATGCACTATCACAATAGGAAGTGGTTGTGCGACGAGATAGATCGGTGAAGCTCTACGTCAAAGCCTTGGTCTTGGAAGCATACAAGGCTCTAAAGGCAATGATCGAGGAAGAGGAGAGATCCAACACATAGTTGGATTCTAGAGATTCAGAGCTAGTCGGCCTTCCGAACGAGATAGACGTGGCCCATGCGGGGACTAGACGATGGTACAACGGTACCACAGGAGAGGCTGTGGAACAATGCACCCTCTCGACTAGAGGAGAAAGAACAACTGAGGATAAGGTTGAGATCAAAGAGGTGATGATCGCGGGTACGGAAAAGGACCGATGGCTTCAGGCATGGTTGCTCGATACTGCGGACATTGGAGAAGCAAGTGTAGTTGGGGCTTGCGTGATTGAAGAAGAGATAGCTACCGACTGCCACATCAAGGAGTTGGCGGCTATGGATAAGTTGACGGAGGGTGAAGTTACAAAGTCGTTCCCCACACCAGTTCCGGAGACTTCAGTGGTCACGCTTGTCAGCCAATGTGAGACAGGAGAGATGGAAGGTGGCAGGAATGCCGAGGAGGAGGACAACAATGAGTCAGAGGTCGGACAAAGATGTCCCTCCATACTGATTCCGTAGACATCGGCAGTCTAACCCGGGTGCCGACGGGAGACCGGAGAGAAGGAATGTGGTAGCAAGGCGATATGGTCAGAGGGAAGTACGAAAGGAGGCGGAGATTCGAAGAACGATCCTAGGTGTCTTCTCACACTTGTTCGGGAGACTTTGGCGGTTCAGCTAGAGAAGGAAGGTGGCGGTGGGAGACTAGGAATCGACGATGCAGTGAAGTACGAACGGAGTGGTCCCTCCACACCGAGTCCGGAAACTTTGGGAGTCGAGCCCGAGTGCCGACGTGAGACCGGAGAGATGGAAGGTGCAACAAGGAGTCTTGGCATGATGCCAGTGAAGATGGATGGGAGACGGCCTACGAGAAGGCCAAGGACGAAGCCGCAACGGAACAAAATGAAGAGGCGAGAGGCGACGTTGAAAGGAATGGAGTCGGAACTCGGCCCTATCGAGGATCAATCCAGTCAACATCTTGATTCGGATAGAGTGTGATCCAAACATGGATCGTTCGGCCAAAACTGGCCTGAGATAAGAACCAGGGCGAAGGGGAAGTAGTGGCCAATCAGGAAAGGACAAGTTTGGATGAAATTTGGGTCAGAGGAATCGAGACCAGTGGACGCGGATAAGGGGTTGAGTAGGGTTAGTGGCCATGACGAGAAGACTCCAGAGGGATCCTCCACGCCTAGCCTAGAGATTTCAGTAATTGTGTACCAATGTAAGACCGAGGAGATGGAAGGTGGTGGTGAGGGGATGAAGGTCGCAGCAAACAAATGCACTGAAGGAGTCGAACGGGGTGTCAGGAATAGTATTGAGACTAAGAAGAAATTAGTACTAAGATAGGAATATTAGTAATAAGAGGAATAGAGGGTGTAGAACACTCGAGAGAAGGAGAGAGAGAGAGAGAGAGAGAGAGAGAAAATGATGATGATAATGATATATTATGTGAGAAGAATATACAAGGAAGGCTGGGAGGCTTAAGATTAGCGTTGAACCGATTTGGTTCGAAATAATGCCTTGTGCCTCCTTTTATAGTATTCTCAGGAGTAGTCCTGAAGCTTCTAGAATGTTCCAGAGAAATCTGGAATATAAATTCATTTTCTATAGTAAAACTTATATAAAAATGGACAATATCCAATGTATTACAATAGATTGTGTAATGGTCAAGAGCTCGACCCATGTAACATAAGGTCATGGGTTCGAGTCTTACCATACCATGACACTATCCCCCTTTTAAAACGACGAGTGTCACGAGTCGTTTTGGATTGAGAACCCAGTTTATCTGGATATTGACGATGGAAGTCTTCAAGAAGAGACAAGCATTGGTCACGTTCTGTATTGGTTCCCAAGTACGCTCATTGGGACTATATCCTAGCCAATCGACTAAATAGTAGAGCTTGTTGCGAACAATCTTGGAATCGAGGATGGCAGCAACCTCGTACTCAGGTCCATCTTCAAGTTCGATCAGGGGTGGAGGTTCTGGAATATGTCCTGGGATGGTGCGGTCTTGATAGGGTTCGAGGAGAGAACTATGAAACACCGGATGTACTCAGGTCCATCTTCAAGTTCGATCGGGGGTGGAGGTTCTGGAATACGTCCTGGGATGGTGCGGTCTTGATAGGGTTCGAGGAGAGAACTATGAAACACCGGATGTACTCAGGTCAATCTTCAAGTTCGATCAGGGGTGGAGGTTCTGGAATACGTCCTGGGATGGTGCGGTCTTGATAGGGTTCGAGGAGAGAACTGTGAAACACTAGATGTATGCGAAGTTGAGGGGTAGATCGAGACGAAAAGCGACATCATTAATCTTACCGATAATCCAACTTCTCGCATGGGCGAGTAGTCTTGATGTGTCGTCGGAGTAGCCATACTCGATCTCCAATGTTAAAACTGAATGGAAGCTGATGAAGATCCACGTAAACCTTGTGTATTTGTTGAGCTTGGTGTGGATGAGTAGATAAATCTACTTGTATCTTGCGTAACCGCTCCAAACGATCCTCTACGCAAGGATTTTTGGGTAACTCTAGGGTTTCAAATACACACCACCGGGGTTGAAAACCCGTATATGCATAAAATGGTGTAACTTTAGTCGATGAGTGGACAAAGTTATTATAGGCAAATTCGGCGAAGTGGAGAATATCCACCTAGTCATCCTAATGATAGCTTAGAAAGCACCGAAGATACTGCTCTAGCGTATGATTTGTTCGTTCTGCTTGGTCATCGGTTTGCGGGTGGTAGCCGGAGGAGAGGTTACAAGTGACCTTGAGCATTTTAAAAAGGTGCTTCCAGAATTTCGAGACAAACTAGGGTCCACAGTGTCGTGATGTTTCTAACACATTGTGAAACCACCCTCGAAAAGAAGTAAAATAGTAGTTCAAATACACTAGTATTGTGAAGTCAACTTTATTGGTAGAAAAAATACTTTTCCATTTTCCAAAGATAATTCCTTATAAATAAATGGTCAAAGAATTGAACATTACAATAAATAATGATGAACATTAAGTTAGAGGCGGTTTTCAAAAGTAGACAAAAGTAGAGAAAAAGATGAAGAGAAAAAAGAAGAAGCACGCGTGGATATGAGGAGCACAATAGAGAAAAAAGCTCATAATTTCCTCGTCAGATGTCCAAATTAGAAAAGAAAAGATGCATAAGACAGCTAACCCAAAGAGGTTTCCAAGAATATCTTGCATGTGAAATTTTGGGGCTAGAAAACCGAAATAGTGAGGGAAAGAAAAGTCGACTAATATAGACAAGCTTTTTTTAGGGGAAAAAGGTAAGCAATCCTAAACCTATAAATAAGATCCTATTCTAGTGAAGAAGGGGGGGAGGGAGAAGGAACACGGAAGCTCTACTCAATTAGAAAGTGGAAGAAGAAGGATCAACAACATCGAGAGGCATCATCAACAAAGAAACTCCTTCTATACTCCACTCTCTTCTTTCCTCCACCTCTCTTCCCCCATTCATTTATAAACAATCCTTCATATTCACGTTCAACCCATTGTAACATGATTCTTATATTATAAAAGAATCTATTATATTGATATAAACTAATGTTTTCTTTCATCTACTTGTCTTATGTGTAAATCTTGATTGTGCTTATTTGTTTGTGTGTCTTGTGACAATGGAGCGTTTTGGCCTTGCCCATGCACCTCTCCTTTCACAAAGGCATTCAAACCTACATGTCTTATATGTTATCGTCATTTGTGCTTATTTGGTTGTGTGTTTTGTGACAAGGGAGCATTTCGGGCTTGCCCATGCACCTCTCCTTTCACGAAGGCATTCAAACCTACGTGTCTTATATGTTATCTTCGTTTGTGCTTATTTGCTTGTGTGTCTTGTGACAAGGGAGTGTTTCGGGCTTGCCCATGCACCTCTCCTTTCACAAAGGCATTCAAACTTGCGTGTCTTGCGTGTTAGTGTAAATCTTGCTTGTGTGTTCGTGCGACTTGTGGCAAGGGAGCGTTTCGGGCTTGCCCATGCACCTCTCCTTTCACAAAGGTGTTTGAAATTGTTTCTCTCGTGTGTAAACCTTGCTTGTGTGTTCGTGCAACTTGTGGCAAGGGAGCGTTCGGGCTTGCCCATGCACCTCTCCTTTCACAAAGGCATTCGAAATTGTGTCTCCCGTGTATAAACCTTGCTTGTGTGTTCACGTGTTTTGTAACAAGGGAGCGTTCGGGCTTTTGCCCATGCACATCTCTTTTCACAAAGATATTCGAAACTCTATCTCTCGTGTGTGTAAGTAAGTCTTTTCCTTGTGTGTCTGTGTGTAAGCCTTCGTCACGTACCTTCGTTTGCCTTGAGACAAGGGGTTGATTCGGGCTTGCCCATGCAACTCTCCTTTTCACAAACACGTTCGAATACTCGTGCCTTGTTTGTGTAAGCCTTCCTTGTGTTGTGCGTGTAAGCCCTAGTTTTTCATCATTACCTTGTTGTGATAGAATGCTACCCAATGCAAAATCCAATGCGTCCGCTTCCATGATGAATGGTTTTTCTGGATCAACGTGAGCTAGAATAGGAGCTGATGTAAATGCCTTCTTAAGATTCTTCAAAATCCATGTCCGCTTCTTCAGACGAAACGAACAATTGACCCTTCTTAGTAAGTTGTGTGAGAGGCATAACAAGCTTTGAGTAATCCTATATAAACTTGTGGTAGAAATTGGCAAAGCCTAAAAAGCATTGCACATCTCGCAACAAACGCGGATTTTGCCACTCTACCACCGTTTTGACCTTACCTGGATCCATGGAGATGCCTTCCGATGAGATGACATAGCCCAGAAATTTCACCTGGTTGCACCCAAAACTACATTTTTCTAGCTTTGTATAAAGATCATGTTCTGGAAGTCGTTTTAGTACTAACAACATTGAGAATCATGCTCTTCTTGGGTCTTCGAATAAACTAGTAGATCATCCAAATAGATGATCAAACAAACATCCAAGAGATCTCGGAATATCTCATTTGCCATGTGCTGGAAGACTGTTGGCGCATTAGTGAGGCCGAACGGCATGACGATATACTCGAAGTGCCCATATCGGGTGCGAAACACGGTATTCTGGTTGGATCCGTACGAGGTTATATGCTCCCCGTAAGTCGATCTTCATGAAGAACCTTGCACCATTGATCTGTTCTTAAAGACTTGAGATAAGGGGAAGTGCATACCTATTTCTGATGGTGACCTTATTCAAGCCACGGTAATCTACAACGAGACGAAGTCATCCATCCTTTTTCTTGACGAAGAAAATGGGTGCGCCGGCTGGAGATTTCGAATGCCGAATGAAAACATTTTCCAATTTCTCCTCTATATAGGCTCAAAGGAATTCTAGCTCGGTTGGTGACAAATTGTAAATCGGTCCCCATGGTGGCTCTTTTCCTAGTTGTAAATCGATGGGGCAATCATACGGTTGATGGTGAGGAAGCATATTGGTGTCAGAGGGTTTTACTGATATTGCGAAGAGAAACATTTCTTCCTTGCGTCCTTCTTCCCGTAACTTATGTAGTGAAATGGTTGTAATCTTATGAGTAGATCCTCGGGCTTGTTGATACCGGATTTCTCTTGTTCTCCAGTTTATGTCTAGGTTATGTAATTCGAACCATGGTAATCCTAAAACAATGGGATGTTCTGGGATACTAATTATATTAAATGATACTACACACGCTAGATTATCTTGGACAATATTAACGGGCTCTGACTCTTCTATGATATTTCTGAAAGCAATGGGACGACCATCAATGACTACTATAGAGGCTGGACACGGGAGTTTTCTGAGAGATACTTCATGAGCTTGGGCAAAATTCCTATCCATGAAGCAAGAATTAGCTCCGGAATCTAGAAGTGCTAAGACATGTGCTAGAGGGGTACTTTTAGTACTGGGTGAAAGCATGCGAATGGAAACACTATTATAGCTATTTAGCTGGTAAATTGACCACAGCTAAATAGTTTTTTTTATAGCTAATTTTTAGTAGGAAGATCTTAAAGATACGTATCATTTATGATGGGGATGGAAATATTACCATTTATGGTCCACCGTTTAGCTAGTCTTTATTTGAGATCAAATTCTAATCATCCCTAAAATTGCCAAAATATACAGATTACATGTAGCTAATTAGATAGCTAATTAGCTATGTCAAGGACATAGCTAATTGTTCCCATTCCCATGCTTTCACCCTACTAACTATTACTTGGGCTACGAACACATTGCTAACTTGCTTAGAGGGAATGGAACCACTAATGGGCTGCACAAATCCAGGGTTGTCCAACCAAACGACTCCTATTTCGGCTAGACTTAGTCGTTTAACTCTTCTTCTAACTGACTAAGGATATCAAATTTGTTCACTAGATTTGGGCTATTAGTACTATTAGGACCATCACATATTCCTACTGAAATAGACTCGGGTTTAGTACAATTAGAACTAGCAACTATTTGGTTTACCTGTCTTCTTGGCCTATGGGGACAATTTATTGCAATATGCCTTGGTCCACCACAATAAAGACATAGTCGATTTGCTCGACGTTGTTGCTTTTCTTCTTCCGTTAATGGTCCGTGACAACGTGTAGTGTCAATCTCCACCGGAGTCGGAGTATTCATTGGAGACGCATTATATGACTCCCTCGAAAAAGGTTTTGCTACCACTGAGGCGTAGGTGGGCTTTGATCTTGCCCTCAGCATCTATAATTGCCGTTCCGAATGTCGTTCGAAAAGGTGGTTGTCGCATCTCACCGCATGACTGATTGCTTCTTTTAATGACTTTGGTTCTTCGGGGAAGGTCAAGAGTAAATCCTTGACATCGTTGCGTAAACCATAACGAAATTGCTCCATCAATGCTTGATCATCCCAAGGGATATCGGCGGTGAGTAGGTAGAAATCTGCAACATATGCGGAGGCTGGACGATCACCTTGGCGTAATTGTCGGATTTTGTTGATTGTTGTCCTAATGCTGTCAATATCTCCAAAACAGGCTTTAAACTCACTTATAAATTCTTCAAAAAAATTTAGTAATGGAGATTCCTTTTCTAACAATGGAGCGAGTCATGCCAATGTTGAGCCACAAAGTAGAGTGCCTACTAGTCCAACTCGTGATGCATTGGTGGGATACCAAGAAGAATGCATTTGAATCACTAAACGTACCTGATTCAGAAAACCTCTAAACTGTGATCGGGTCCCATCAAATTTTGCAAGAAGACCGATCTTGGGTTCTTTGTGAATCCCTTGAGTGCTTGATCCTTGGTGTTGCAATGATACAATAGTTGCTTCAAGTTGTTGTACACGTAATATCAGCTCCCCGTGTTGTTGTTGTTTTTCCAACGCTATTTGTTGAAGATCCCCCAACAAACGGTGATTTTCTTGTTCTAGTGCTACAAATTTCTCTTTTAAGCACTAGAGCTCCAAGAAAACATATTGGTATTCCTGAGTGCTAACAGTTTCCATTTTACTAGGGAGAATAAGAGGATTAGTATGAAGGGAAAAAAGGGGTAAGAAGATGAGGGAAATCGGAAACCACGTTCGCGTTCACAAGTGGAAGGATTGCACATAAATGGAAGGGTAAGGAAAATTTTGGTTGATTTTATGGCTTTTTCAATGATTTTACAAAACACATTGATACCAATATGATATATGTTCAAACATACTATGAAAAAGGTTAAAAATCCACTATTTTCGTTATTTAGAAGTAACTAAAAAAGGAGGAATTTCAAAAAGTTACATTCTCAATTTATATCACAAACTTTACAACCAATGTTATTTTATAAGAAATGATTTTTAGAAATCATAAGAATTCAAAACACATGCTTTTATATTACTCGATTTGTTACAAGCGGAATGTAGTTACACTTAATAGCCAAAAATACATTCATGATCACTCCTTTACGGAGAATCACCACTATAACTAACTAATATACAATGACGATTCCTCCTCGTCATCCTCGGATGTACCAATCAATGCATTATCTTCGTCATAAACCAAATGGTTTGACTCTAGATTATATGTAGTAGATCTCGTTTGCCTTTGACTCGAGCCACCTTGTAGACCTGGTAATTTGTCTTTTATTATATCTATTGTTGACTTCCTTAATCATCTGGCTTTTGTAAGCGTGAAGTCATACACGATGATATCGACATCAGAGATATCAAGGGTCGAGGTGTTATGAATGTTTCGCTTCCTCTTCCTACCTCCCCTTATTGTTGGGCATTCAATCATCTCCAATGTATACTTACCTGTAAAAGCATTTGCACTTCTAGTGTTGGACCAATGAACGTTTATAGACTTGATCGTGTTTTCTATTTCATGCATTGGCATTTCTAGAATTTTACCAACCCAAAATTGGTGGCCATGTGAGTTCTCATCAGCCGGCGTTGCAATCAACATCCCCGCCGTGAGCTCTTGCAAATTGCCTTGCTAGCTAGGCTCGGCTGCTTTGGTCATCCTTGGTCCCACATAAATGTCTCTTTGTTGTGGATGGACCAAACCGTCATTAATCGCATTTGCTGGTTGTTCCGGAGTTTTATTTACACCATCATGTTGCAGCGTCCATGTGAATGGCGTTTCCAAATTCCAATTATCACCAAATACACAATTGTCTATAATTCCTTTCTAATCACTATAAAATACATCCCACCATGACGTGTCTTGTTGTGCGTCATATTTCTTGGCGGCCTCAATATGCTTTCTTTTTTCTTCTAAGGCTTGGAGCCATAACCGTTTTTGTTCCAAAACCAAGTCACTATGCAACTGTCCTTTCTTCTCAATTAGCATTTGCTTAGCTCCATGGACAACTGTACTCAGCATACAAAGTAATAACTGGCAACCACCTTTAGGTTCCCATGTTGTAGAAGATGAATATTGTTTAGCATACAAAAGCGTAGAACCACTTATTTCATTTTTCTTTATCATAAAAATATGGTTGAAGCTTATATTGTTTAACTAGGCGAGCACTTTAACATTCCCAACACCCCCATCTGATATATATCTCTTAAAGTCATATACCTCTTCAAGTGTAACACTTTTGGGCGTGGTGTATATGCATCACAAATGACATCAAATAGTTTAGGTAATGTGAAAGCATCATGCCGAGACAACTATTTGGAGAATGTGCTTAACATCTGATCTATATGATCATGTGTGTGGCCAACCAAAAGAAAATTGACTTTCACTTTTCTAAACAATCCTTGGTTGACCACCATACTTAGATAGCCAAACACAGTTGAATTTTTGTTCTCTCTAGCAGTATTTTCCAATTGAATGTATAGAACAGGGGGGAAAGATTGGCCCCAAGACATCAAAACTCCGTGAATCACTGTAACTGTTAGGTTAGGGTCATTGTGAACATTGGGGTATGTAATGAAGACGTGGGGTCCAAGTAACCTATTATAAGCCAAACATCCCACCAAGTGCATTTGAACAAGGCACTCATCATTGACGTCTTTGGGGAGCCTCCGCATATGCGGCAAGCACGTCTTCTTCTGGTCCATGCCATCTATCACCTCTTCAAACACTTCTCTCTATGATGCATCGCCTTCTTTCGTTCTAACAATTGTGGCTCACGATGCTCTTGTAGTAACTTCTTAGTCATATCCTTTTCCATTGATGTCTTTGCACCTATAGCCAAACTTTTAAGATTTGCACAAATGGAGCAATACCCCATGTGTACTTTACGTGGAATGATAACATTTGAAAGCTGAGCTCTCCATAATCTTGTGAATTGGCTATATGTGACAGACTTATTACGTGACCCCACCATATCAGATCGATAGACATCATAAACTTCTCGACGTGTGTAATTATCAGAGAGGTGCATCCTACCTGTAGTGGGCATTACTTCACAATTTAACTGAAAGTAACTTTTCATCCAACCAATACCATGTCTTCCAATTGCACCTTTCATACTTGGAACCTCTTTACAATTGAGCATCTGATCCCCGCCAAGTAGACGTTGTTGTACTCTATGTAGCCGCATGTTACTAACACATAATGCAATTTTAAATGCAACTCTACATATCTGTTGCGCATGGAAGATATAATACTCGAATGATACTTTGATCCCCGTACATTTGTGAGACACTAGTTGCATATGTGACCCGAGATAATTGTCTTGCTCATCACCAGTCATCGAAAAATAGTATCGCCTTAATTCTCGCAACTTTGATTTTCCAATCATAGACATACAACCATGGGCACAACATATTTTTTTGACATAAAATCCAATCTGTTTATCTGATGTCACCAAGTTAAATCTAGCCAGACGAATTCTTCATGGGATTCTTCTAATATGCATAGGGCTTCCAAATTTCTCTTCCTGCATAGAAGTTGGTGTAACATTGTTACTATTCAATTCTTTGTTGTGACCATCGCCCATGATATTTGATGTTTCATTGGCACTACCTTCATTCTCCGTATCTTTATTAATATCGTATTCTTCAATAGAGAACTCTTCACATGTGTCATTAATCACATTCGTTGTAAGTGAAGATGAGCTCAAACAATACTCTTCGATAGAATATGGTGAGTTTGTCGATTGACAATATTCCTCAATAGAAAATGGTGAGTCTGTCGATAAACAATACTCTTCGGTAGAAAACGAAGAGTCTAATGACAAACAATATTCTTCAATCGAGAACGCTGAATCTTCACTCATGGCTTAAGGTCCACACAGAGCTCTTTAAGTTATGTGCTTAGGCTAACATAAAAACTGATAAGCTCCTCTCTAAACATATACTCCTCTCTAAACATAAACTCCTCTCTAAATAGAAGCTCCCTCAATATAATGTCTATATTATTTAATATTATATTAATAAAATACATAAATATATTATTTTTAATATAATAATTGTATTCAACATATTAATAATTACTTAAACTAGTTTGTATAAAGTTAAATCAAGTAAAATATAATTACAATCATTACCAAGCCATATATATGTTGGATTAAAGTTAAAATCATTGGTTAATTAATGGCACCCATATTTAATATAGAACTTCTCAATCATTGGTTCATTCATGCCAACCATTAAGAATATAAGACTTTTCAATCATTGGTTCATTCATGCCCACATCTTTAATGCAAAGCAATTAAGAGTCATAAAAATGTTGCTTTGAGTAATCAATCATTGGTTCATTCATGAACCTTTATCGTTGTTTCCTTCCTGAACTTCAAAATCATTGTATGTTATTTTGACTATAAAATCATCATCAATATGTTAGTTTGACTTTGTAATCATTGATGCAATCATAAGTAACTCTAGTTAAAGTGACTGTGGTTACTAACTAACTAACCTCAAGCTTGCCAACCCTAGTTAAGGTGACTGTGGTTACTTTAACTACCGTAGTCAATCCCTATAAATAGGAAGACCTCGTCATATTTCAATCACACAAAGCACAAGAGCAAACAGAGCACATAGAGCACGAAGCACGAAAGCGTGATCTTTGCCTAAACTTCGACAAGATCAACCATATTTTGACTATAAATTCATCATCAATATGTTAGTTTGACTTTGTAATCATTGATGCAATCATAAGTAACTCTAGTTAAAGTGACTGTGGTTACTAACTAACTAACCTCAAGCTTGCCAACCCTGGTTAAGGTGATTGTGGTTACTCTAATTACCGTAGTCAATCCCTATAAATAGGAAGACCTCGTCATATTTCAATCACACAAAGCACAAGAGCAAACAGAGCACATAGAGCACGAAGCACGAAAGCGTGATCTTTGCCTAAACTTCGACAAGATCAACCATATTTTGACTATAAATTCATCATCAATATGTTAGTTTGACTTTGTAATCATTGATGCAATCATAAGTAACTCTAGTTAAAGTGACTGTGGTTACTAACTAACTAACCTCAAGCTTGCCAACCCTGGTTAAGGTGATTGTGGTTACTCTAACTACCGTAGTCAATCCCTATAAATAGGAAGACCTCGTCATATTTCAATCACACAAAGCACAAGAGCAAACAGAGCACATAGAGCACGAAGCACGAAAGCGTGATCTCTGCCTAAACTTCGACAAGATCAACCATGTCTTCAAAGAAAATCAAGCACCAAGACTCCAGGTAGGCCTCTAACACTGTGGACATTTTTGTAAATATGTTTTAACACTCAAGAACTCGATACGCCGTATCGAGTTCCGGTATAAAATACAAACTTTATATAGGAACTCGATATGGCGTATCGAGTTTCTGTTTGAAGTTTAGGTTTTATACAAGAACTCGATACGGCGTATCGAGTTCCTGTTTAAAGTTTAGGTTTTATACAAGAACTCGATACGGTGTATCGAGTTCCTATTAAAAGTTTGTGTTTTAAACACGACGTATCGAGTTCCTGTATAAAGTTGAGTTTTATACAGGAACTCAATACGGCGTATCGAGTTCCTGTTTAAAGTTTAGGTTTTATACAAGAACTTGATACGCCGTATTGAATTCCTGTTTAAAGTTTGTGTTTTAAATAGGAACTCGTTACGCCGTATCGAGTTCCTGTCTTATGTTCCTGTGTTATACAGGAACTCGATACGGCGTATTGAGTTCCTGTACAAAGTTTGTGTTTTTTTGTATATAGTATGCGTTTTAAACATGAACTCGTTACACCGTAATGAGTTCCTGTATAAAACACAAACATAATACAGGAACTCGATATGGCGTATCGAGTTCTTGTTTAAAACACAAACTTTAAACAGGAACTCGATACGCCGTATCGAGTTCCTGTGTAAAATATGTGTTTGATACATGAACTCGATACCTTGCATCGAGTTCATGTATAAACACGAACTCTATGTAGGAACAATTTAGTATTGTCTGAAAAGTTATCTAACTTTCTATCAAAATCAGACTTTTTTTATGGAGATTTGCCATATTTTGTAACAAATAGGGGCCTAAATTATAGATGTTTTGTGACCTAGTGTAGCTTAAAATAGTGGAAAATAACCCACAAATTACCTCTACGATACCAAATGCAAGTCTATCATGAGCAAATTCTCTAAAATATGGATATGGAATCAATATAAGCCACACCCACCCTTCAAGATAACATATATCCTTGTATACTTATTAAGATATATATTTTCTATGTTGAATAGCCCTTACTAGAATGGATTTCTGAATAAAGGACTACCATGTTCACTCAATGCATGATTGATATTTTTAGTTTGCCACAAATCGCCTGCTAGTTCTTGTCTTCGTCTAATTATGTGTATTTTAATATACAACCTTAATCTACGTGACCACCTAACTTATGTTTTCGCATGTCCTTTCTTAAATAGGTCGTTTGAGAACTTGTCAGACCGACCTGTGAAGAAGATAAAGCTCCAGATACAAGGCTCTCCAATTGAAACCCAGACCGTAATAGCTCCCGAGAACATGAAGAGAGGAAAGAAGCTTCTCTTCAATGACGAAAGAAAATCTCAACCACCCAATGAGGTCAGCCAGAAGAAACTATGAGCAGCCATTGGTGGTGAAAACCTTCCTGACCGTGATCTAACGGACAAGGAATGGTGTATGCAATACGTCAACTCTAAGAAAAAAGTCGTGTTGTATACTACAAAGAAGAAGGGTGAGGGGTAGCTTGAAAATGAAACCGCATTTATGTATGGCCATATTCTACGATTTGACTACGAAGAATCAAATTCAGCCAACATACTTGTAATGATAGAGTGCTCTAAGGGGGTACGTAAAGTATTCCTTTTTGAAGATCTTCTAGTAAAGGAAACTTGTGGGCCAAAACCTTTTAAAAAAGATCTAGGAAAGCTCCTAGAACCTTATTGTTACCTTGAGGCCTTATATACAAGGCCATGTAAGTCTAAGGGAGCCATTGCCCTCCCCAATTGTTGTTGGGGTGGGGGGTGAAGCCTAGAATGGCTTTAACCCCCTCCCAAGGGGGTTACGATAGAGAGAGAGAAGGAGAGAGTGAAAATAAGAATGACACCAAAATAAGAGGGAAAAAGTTATTCATTACATACCCCATAGGGGGTTTATATAATACATCCAATGTAATGGTTACATGACCGTTATAAACTCATCCTCACACACTCATTTACTTTACACATACACATCAACCACATCATTACACATACCCTTATGCTTCCCCGTATATTCTTACGGGTAACACATGGCACGCCTGTGGGACAATGCATTGCACGATGAACCCACTCTCCATGGCAACTCTTCTCGACTGGAACTCCATCGGTCATCTCAACGGTCGGAAATCCCTTGACTGGAGCACTGCTCTACGATCGATAACTTCGATCGGAGATTTGCTTGACTCGAACCTTCTCGTTCGGTCAGCACAAGTCACGAATGGATCATACACCAATCAACTAGTTCATTGTGGCATGGGTCGTGAAATCGTGTTGTGCATTTGTGTATTCTTTCTTTCATCATGTGAAGTGAGTTTTATATTTTTTACCCTTTGGTCTTTAAAATTGTGCCCTCAAGTTTTTATTTTTTTAATTTTTTAATTTTTCTTTTATACCCTTGAATTTTCGAAATTTTCTCTTGTACCCTTCAGTTTTTGAAATTTGGTCTCATGCCCTCGAGCTTTTGAAATTCCGTCATCTACCCTTGAACTTCTGAAATTCGGTTTGATGCCCTCCAATTATTGAAATTACCTAGAATGCCCTCCAATTATTGTCACTTTCTTCTTATTCTTCACTTTTATTTGCTTTGTCTTCTTCTACTTCTTTCTCTTCTTCCTTTCTGTTTTCTTCTCTGTCTGTGTCTTCTTCTTGCGTTCTTCTCCTTCCTTTCTTCCATTTCTTCTTCGCCTTCATCCGTTTCTCCTTCTTTAGCCATGACAAGAGCTTGGTGGAGCTCTCTCTCTACTCTATCTTGGTTTGTGTCTATGTCTGTCTAAGTCGTTTTTGTTCGTCAGCCGTCGGTCGTGTGATGTTTAGAGCATGGAGATACGACACAAACAGAATGATATAGGGGCAAAGCCCTCGGGTCTCTTTCTTCCTTCTTTCTCCTTTCTACCTTCTTTTTCCTCCTTTCTTCTTTCTTTCTGTTATTGTTGTTTCTTCCTCCTCCTTTTCTCTTCTCTTGGCGTAGCGTATGTCTCTAACTGTTTTCTGTGTTTCTCTGCGTCTGATGCAGCTTCCTCTTCAATCTCCTCTCCTCATGTTCAGCTCGTCGTCAATGGTTGCCGTCGAACCTTCTGTCCGGTAGGCCTTGTCTGTCTCCTTGCTGGCATCCACCTGTCTGACTGGTTATCAGATGTCGATTCGGCCCCTGTTGTTTGGCGGCCAACCCTATTTGGGTGGTTGTCCGACTGGTCGTCTCTCTGTTCGGCCGTGTCTTTCCGGCCACATGCCGTGCTTCAGCTATTGATCGTTTCTGTTATGCCGCCAACTGTAGGACCGTCTTTCCACCAACAGTCGTTGTCCCAATCCGACTGTTCGGTTTGCATGTCCAATGGCTATCGATCCACGCCATTCGCCATCCACCATACCACCGCTATCTCTGTCTGTAGGCTCATCCAATTTGACAATCCTTTGCAACTTCGTGCCTCCTTCCTCTGTTGAAATTCACAGATCATGTCATTCTCCTTCACTGCAAGTATTCTTAGGATGCCTCCTTTCCCGCACTTACACATATTCACTTCTTTTAAATGTTCGAATGCAGTATAAATTTCTACATGATTTCCTTTGATGACAATATAGCAAGAACGACAGAACTTATGGCAAAGGGAATTGACATCAAAGTGGGATGGGCACCCATCTTTCGTAGGATACTCCACAGTTCGTCCTGTCCGCAAAAGCAAACGATATAGCTTCCCCTTAGCAAGGGGACGGACTGTCTCCTGAAGTAGACCAATAGGGTTAAGGAGAAGATGTGAATAGATACAATAAGAAGAAATGATGAAGTCCTATTGAACTGATAACATTATCCCTTATGTAGATAAATATGGTGCAGAAAACATCGTCGGGACGACAGATATAGAGAATAAACGTTACACTCTCAGACAAGGAAGGAGGAGAAACAACGAAAATAGGTAAGAAGAACAGAACAAATTCTAGATGATTGGGGCCTAGAAAACAATAATATGGAGAGCCAGTGGGAGAGGAACAAAAGGCAAGCTTGATGGTCACAGGCTATGGAGGCTCTTAAAGAAAGAAGGAGATGGAAAAGATGAAGAAGAAAAACTGAGGGTAGACCGCTAGATAATCAGAGAGGCTAAGTGCTACTATGGCTATGGGAGTAGATGAAACAATATTAAGATCACCATAGCAGGCTGCCTCTTCACACAAACAGTCCAAGCACAACCCATCCTTGCTATAACAGGGAGAGATATACAGAGACACCGAGAGCGAGAGAAAGATTACTGATGGAGAGGGAAAGTGAGGAATAGACTTCCTCTCAAAGGAGGGTCGGGAAAGATTACTGATGGAGAGGGAAAGTGAGGAATAGACTTCCTCTCAAAGGAGGGTCAGCCTTTCAAGCATGCCAAAAGTGTTGTTGGGGTGGGGGGTGAAGCCATTCTGGAGAGGGAAAGTGAGGAATAGACTTCCTCTCAAAGGAGGGTCGGCCTTTCAAGCGTGCCAAAAGTGTTCTTGGGGTGGGGGGTGAAGCCTAGAATGGCTTCACCCCCCTCCCAAGGGGGTTACGATAGAGAGAGAGAAGGAGAGAGAGAAAATAAGAATGACACCAAAATAAGAGGGAAAAAGTTATTCATTACATACCCCATAGGGGGTTTATATAATACATCCAATGTAACGGCTACATGACCGTTATAAATAAGACCATTTCACATTCTTGTACACATGCACATAATTGTGCATGTGTCCATACACATACTCATCCTCACACACTCATTTACTTTACACATACACATCAACCACATCATTACACATACCCTTATGCTTCCCCGTATATTCTTACGGGTAACACAAGTAAAGGCCTCGGAAAGGGCATCTAAAGTACAATCAAGACCACCAAAGAAGAAGACCACTAAAATGTCGGACTCCGACTCATCAAGCTCAAACGAAGATGAGGACACTAAGGGGACGCTAGGAGCTGAGCTGGCATCGGGTGTGTTGTCATCGGAGCAGAATAAGATACGGAGAGAGTTAATGCAGCGGAAACTGGTCAGGAAAGGGCAAGTGTTTAATTTTCCTATAACACACATCCATCGGCCCCCTATTGATGAAAAAAATAGGACGAAGACCACTTGAGATTAGAGAGCCACACCGAATGCATGTTCAGAAACTCAAGAAAAAAATGAAAATAAATCCACATGCTACCGTTGTGCCTTTTATTGTTGTGGTGGATCCTGAAGAATGTGAAACCATTGAAGATTTTGATATAAGAAAGCATGATCAATATAATTACTTTGTCATTGTTGGATCGCATTCGGCGGAGGCATGTCGGCAACTTGTACAAGAACATCCAACAATTTTCTTCTTCAAGTATGCCGAGTGCAAAATTTACGTGGGTCTCACAACTGAAGAGGCAAAGCTGTTGGCATGGGACCACAATAATGATAATGACTATAGGCAGAAAATGTCGTCGATTGAGTGTATAAGGTTCTTCCACCATGAGTATTTGGATGTCAAACAAAAGTTTGGTGTGAAGCTACATCCTAGCCTACGACGACAATGCTTGCATGAAGTCGGCATTGTGGTAGATGATAATGTTAAGTCCGATGGTCTTCGAAAATATGAGTCTTGGTTTCAACTAGCCTTTAGAGATGGAGAAGTATGGGACTTACAAGATCAAATCTTCTCAATGTGGGAGAATAAGGAGGTCAAGGGTCAACGACAAAAGAAATGTAAGGTAGACCCTCAACTAGAATTGAAGTCACAAGCGGCCAAGAAAATTGATTTGACAATTGAAGAAACGGCTGACGACATGACGTTGTCTCTGTGGAGAGTGATGTAAGGTATTAAGGACGAGCAGCTTCTTGTGTCTGTTTTGTCAAGACTTGTGGCCAAAGATTTAAGCCTTGAAGAAATGGTCATTAAGTTCAATAAGTAAGTCTTTCAAATAGTGATATTGAAGTCAATATGGTGCAATTGAAAGTTCTAATCTTGTTTTCTAATTTCATAGTCATAAGGTGTACATGAAGATCCAAGAAGTTATGATGAAACAAATTGGATGTATAATTTGGGAACAAGTGATCGAGGATTATCCTCTAACGTCTTCATATAAGGCGTTATCAGAATATTTTATTGCATTCAAGGATTGGGTTAGTATTGGTGGTTTTTCATTAAGCTTTCATCATATGTAGAGCTTGTATAATAAAACTTGATGTCCTATTGCTTCTATCAGAAACCGTGTCGTGGCAAGAAACAAGAAGAAGTTAAGGATATACATGATTTCCCGACATCCTTCCTTGCACATCTCGAGAGAGCCAGAAAAGAAAAGGATCGTCGCTTAGTCAAGGTGTACGAAATGGAGGAAGATGGCTCCTTCAAAAAATTTAGCCACAAAAAAGATATTACGAGAGATCTTTACTACAATGTGGTTTGCGGCAATGTCGTTGACATGATCCAAAAAGTGCCAAAGGACTATACGCTAATGATTGCGGATATTCCTTACAGATTTCGAATGGCAAGGTCATCATATGACGATGAACCATTTAGGTTTAAACAGTTGGAGAAGATGGTCAAGGTATTTGTTCAGTTAACGACTGCATCCTTGTGGAGAATAGTTGTCTTTCATAGTTTGGACCAAGGGTACTCGGTAGCTCAAGCTTTGAGATCTCGTTGCCATGGCATTGAGAACCTTGCCTGGTAAGGATTATTTATAGGTCTCATTCACTATATTGCCTTTCTTAAGATTGTTCAATCTATTCTTAACTCGATGTAATATTTGTTATAGGATAAAAACCAATGTAAATAGAGGGCCAACCTTTCGGTTCGTTAATGCCATTGAATACATCACGGTTGGCTTTGATGAAATTAAGAAACAAAGAATCAAGGAGCATTCTAATGAAGTGGGAGGTTCAAATCTGCTGGTATATCCAACAGTGACACGGAAATTGCGACATGTCACCATGACAGAACAAGGACTTGTCAACCCATACCAAAAACCTCAACGACTTATGATGCGCTTGATCGAGATGTTTTCGGTCGAAGGAGACTGGATATTAGACCTTTTTTCTAGCACAGGTATTCCTCGAACTAGGGTAACGATCTTGAGATAACCAATACCGAATCTTTTTTGTTTGAGAACTAATTCTTCTTGTTACTTTCTTCACAAGAACGACGTCTACATGTGCATTGAAGCTCTTTAGAAACACAGTTGCATTGGAGAAGGACGAGGAGCAGGTTATATTTATAAACATGAGGATTAAGGCTTTGTGGGAGTGCCCAGACCAGGACGAGGAGGTCGGTGCAAAGAACCTTGCTGATACTGAAAAGTTTCAACATGTTTCACGAGAGTCTATTCCTCCGTTAGCCAGGGAACTGGGGGAGCTAATAGAGCTTGATGATGAGCTTATAGAAAATATTTTGTTGGCTCGGCTAACAGGGGAAGCCAATGCACGTATAGCCGAAGAGACTTCTATACAGGATGATGAAGAAAATGACATTGACGATTTGATTGCTATGTAATAGAATCTTTTAAAAATGCGAAATGTAATGTTTGGATTTCACATTATTAATACAGCTTTTGGGTTTTACTTGGTGGACTCTATTCTTTATAATTTTCTATATGTTTTAATTTTATTTTTATATACTTGGTTAGTGTAGAAAGTAGCGTGCGGAAGCAAGTATGAAGACAGAACAGAAGGAAGAACAATCAGGTTTAATGGAGAGCTTGAGCTTACGCAGTATACGCGGGAGAGACAGAGAGAGTGAGAGAGAGAAAACACAAGAACTATATTCAACAAAAACTCAATTCACTACTCTATATACAAATGTGTGTTCAATGAACACTTTTATACAAGTCCTCGAAGGACTGACCGAAGTACTGATCGTACTTCAATGCTCTTTAAGAGCTTCTACACTAACTCCAAAATATATTCCTCACGGAATATCTTTCCTAACGGCCTCCCGGTTTACGCACTCGGCCTAACCAATCGGTCCCAACCGATCCAGTCCTCGGCTTCTTCAGCCAATCCGGTCGATGTTGAGCTTGTCTCTCAATACTCCCCCTCAAGCTCAACTCGAGGCTCTTCGGGATCCTCGGCCTCACAACTCCGGTTCCTCCTGGCTTCACGCCTCGCTCGCGCTCCTCGACCTGTTCGACTCCGCGTGCTTCGACCCTTCCGGTCGGCTTGTCTGCTCATGTGGCCCTTATCAACTCTTCTGCTGTTGCGTTGTTGATGCTTCTCCTGTTGCCTTTTCTTCCGCTTGGGCCTCGGTTGATTCAGCGTATCTGAATCAAACATCCAAACCGACTCGGCTACCTCCGATCGGTTTTCGCTCTCGTCCGAGTTGGCTGTCTCCAACTCGTCTTTGGTCTTCTCGCCCTCGATGGCGTCATCTCCCCCATGCGTGGTTGGCTTTGGCTCTCTCCTTCGGTTGCTCCCCTTCTGTCCTCTTCCGGACTTTTCCGCGGGTCTGCCCTTGGCTTCTTCAGCCGATCTGAAGTCGAACTCGACAACCGAGTCAACAGCCGAGTCAACCGACTCGGTGTCGCAGCCTCTGCTTATTTCCTACTGCTTTGCTTGGTCGTTTGGGATTGTTCTCCTCCTCAAGTTTGGCACGTCGAGGTGACGCAATCCGAGCGCACCGGAGAACTGCCGCAACTTGTCCAGACCAAGGGGCTTAGTGAAGATGTCGGTAGTTTGCTGATCCGTTGGAACGTACTGAAGTTCGACTTCATCGGAAAGGACACGCTCACAGAAGAAATGGTAGTGCACCTCAATGTGCTTGGTCCGTGCG
Organism: Azolla caroliniana; assembly: GCF_043228905.1. NCBI lineage: Eukaryota > Viridiplantae > Streptophyta > Polypodiopsida > Salviniales > Salviniaceae > Azolla > Azolla caroliniana. The sequence continues at coordinate 7,798,302 of NW_028230437.1, forward strand.
TGGAAAACGGGGTTTTTCGCGAGCTGGATGCTGCTAAGGTTGTCGCAGTAGATTGTCGTTGGATCGGACACCTCCACCTGCAGATCCTTAAGTAGCCGCTTCAACCATATGGCTTCGCATGTCGCGACAGCCGCTCCTCATTACTCAGCTTCGGTGCTCGACAGTGCAACTGTCGGCTGCTTCTTACTGCTCCAGGCAATCGTGGCACTCCCGAGGGAGAACGCGTATCCAGACGTGAATCGGCGATCGGCGGCGTTGCCAGCCCAATCAGCATCGGTGTAGCCGACTAACTGCGCGACTGCACCGGTCCGATATAGCAGTCCCCGGTCCTTAGTGCCGTTGACATACCAAAGTATGCGTCGCGCACATTGAAGGTGCTCCTCGGTAGGTCGCACCATGAACTGACTGATCACCCCGACCGGATAACTGAGGTCGGGTCGGGTGATGGTCAAGTATATGAGGCTTCCAACAATTTGTCGGAACCTCGTCGAGTCGCATACCTTTCCCGTATTGGGACGAAGCTTGACGGTTCTGTCCAGAGGAGTCGAGACGGACTTACAATCGGCCATCCCGAATTTGAAGAGCATACCCAACACGTAATGACGTTGGCTGATCAATGTGCCTTCGGGGGTACGGATCACTTCGATCCCGAGGAAGTAATGAAGGTCCCCTAGATCCTTCATGTCGAACGATGCCGCAAGCTGAAGCTTCACGCGGTCGATTTCACCTAGGTCGGTGCCGGTGATGACCAAGTCATCAACATACAGTAAAATACTAACTGGTCCGAGTCGACCTTTCCGGATGAACAGGGAAGAGTCCGATTTTGTCGTGACGAAGCCCATCCGACGCAGTTGTTGCGTGATCTTCGCGTTCCAGGCACGCGGGGCTTGCTTCAGTCGGTAAAGGGACTTCTTCAGTCGGCATACTGCCGAGGAGTTCGTTCCGGAGTGAAATCCGGGGGGCTGTACCATGTACACCTGTTCCTAAAGGTCACCTTGCAGGAACGCATTCTTTACATCCATCTGATGTAAGTGCCACCCCTTCGCCGTAGCTACTGCGAGCAAAACACGGACGGTCGTCATTTTCGCGACCGGCGCAAACGTCTCATCGTAGTCGATGTCGTGTTTCTGCGCGTAGCCCTTTGCCACTAGGCGAGCCTTGTACCGGTTAACGGAGCCATCGGTGTTGTACTTGACCTTGTACAGCCACCTACACCCGATCAGTTTTACTCCTCTTGGTGCGTCAACCAGGTCCCAGGTCTCGTTCTCCGCCAATGCGTGCATCTCTTCCTCCATCGCGGCATGCCAATTCGCGTCTTTAGCCGCTTCTGCGTAGCTCTTTGGCTCACGCACTTCCGCTACACGGGTCATGTACGCATAATGATGCGCCATGTACTCATTGTATCCGAACCGCAAAACAGGATTCTTTTGGCGGGTAGATCAGCGTAATCTCACATTAGCCGATGTCGAGGCCTTCTCGGTCGACGCGGACTTCACCTTTAAAGACCCGTCACCAGTTCCCTCGGAGTCGGACTCGCGTCGGTCTGACTCGTTCCTATCCGTGCCGGAATCCGACACCTTCTTCTTCCCTTTCTCTTTGCGCGTAAGCCGTCTCCTCGGCTTCTTGCGCGGGGAATGCACGGCCGAGTCTCCACTACTCGCCGGCTCTTCATCGGACTGGTCGTACCGACTCAGTCATCCAATCAGTCCACTTAAACGGAGCAAAATCGGACTCTCTTTGTGGGTCTCAATTTCGGGCTCATCCGAAGGCATCTCGGCCTCGCTGACCTCATCGTCAGAGCTCGGATTGGAGTCGGTGTTCGGAGTCGGGGGCTGGTACCAGGACGCGGACTCGTCAAACACAACGTCGCGGCTAACACGCGCTTGTTTGGTGCGAGTGTTATAACACTTATAACCCTTCTGCTCGTCCGAGTAACTGACCAAGATGAATTTCTCGGCCTTTGCGTCCAGCTTCCTCCTTTTCTCCTTTGGTATATGCACATACGCAATGCTACCGAACACCCTCAAGTGTCGCAAGTTCGGCTTCGTTCCGAAATATAGCTCGTGCGCCGACACTTTGTCTCCGATCCGGTTCTGGATGTATACCGCGGTCCTTACTACCTCGGCCCAGTAGAACTTGGGCAAGCTCTTCTCCTCCAGCATTGCCCGTGCCGCTTCCACAACTGACCGATTCTTTCTCTCGGCCACACCGTTCTGCTCCGGCGTGTATCTACAACTGAATTCGCGGCGAATTCCCATTTGTTGTAGGTAACCGTTGAATTGACTGGAAAAGTACTCTTTCCCGCCATCCGACCGCAGGCACTTGATCTTTCGTCCCGTTTCGGTTTCCACGAACCCTTTGAGGTCCCGGAAATAGTCGAAGACTTCACTCTTCCTCTCAATGAGGTAGATCCACGTGTGCCGTGTGTGGTCGTCGATGAAGGAGACGAAATATCGGCTCCCGCCAAGACTAACATTTTGTGCCGGCCCCCACACATCGGAGTGTATAAGGTCGAGTTTGTTCCGGCTCCGGTTTTGCTCGTTGGGGAAAGGAAGTCGGTATTGCTTCCTGAGCTGGCAGGCTTCACAAATTTGTGCCTTTCGGCCACTAAACTTGGGCAATCTGAACACTACCTGTTTCGATTGCAGATCTTGAAGCCGCTGGTAGTTGACCTGGCCTATCCGCTTGTGCCACAAGTCGATGTCCGACTCAGCTTTTTGTCCCACGACGGGAAGTCTCTGTATGTCGATTCGGGTACCGCGTCATTAGCTCCTTCGACATAACTCCAGTAGCCGTGCTCGACCAGGTACTGGTGCATCTTGTAGGATCAAGACGCGTAGTTGGTTCTGTCGAGCTTCTCTGTTGGAAGCGAGCTCGCCATGCCTCTATCCATTGTTCTTCTTGTTCTTCTTCGTCAAGCTGTGTCGGCTGCAGAGAGGTTCTCAACCCTCGTGCTCTGATACCATGTAGAAAGTAGCGTGAGGAAGCAAGTATGAAGATAGAACAGAAGGAAGAACAATCAGGTTTAATGGAGAGCTTGAGCTTACGCAGTATACGCGGGAGAGACAGAGAGAGTGAGAGAGAGAAAACACAAGAACTATATTCAACAAAAACTCGATTCACTACTCTATATACAAATGTGTGTTCAATGAACACTTTTATACAAGTCCTCGAAGGACTGACCGAAGTACTGACCGTACTTCAATGGTCTTTAAGAGCTCCTACACTAACTCCCAAATATATTCCTCACGGAATATCTTTCCTAACGGCCTCCCGGTTTACGCCCTCGGCCTAACCGATCGGTCCCAACCAATCCGGTCCTCAGCTTCTCTAGCCGATCCGGCCGATGTTGAGCTTGTCTCTCAACAGTTAGTAGACTTATGACATTGGTTTCACCACGTGCATTGTTGACTACCAAATTTATGGAGAAATATGAATTAGTTAAAATTCAAGTTGATTTTGGTCAAAGTTTACCTTAACATAACATGGTCGTAGAATTGTTGCCATGATTGTCCATGTTGTTATTATGGATCTTTGTCTTCTATTGTTAAAACTATTATGTTTCTCTTCCATTGTTGCTTAGATTGCGTAGTGTGTTGATAATGGTTCTACTAGCGTTATCCGCATGTTTTTATACGCTTGTAGTTCCACTAGCGTTATCATTCGAAGTTTGATCCCATGTGAATCACCTAAGCAATAGATTAGATCAATTTTAAATACAATTTTAAATACATTGTCCACAATTATATACATATGGTTTGATCGCATACGAACAAAATGTGGAATAGATTAGATCAACTTTAAATACAAGTATTAAATACTTTAATAAGTTAGTTATTCCAATCACATTATCCTAAAGTGCACTATCCTACATTGTCCACAATTATATACATGCAAGTATGGGTCAAAGTATAAATTATAACTCATTTTATTAGTATGGTTACAAGTACACCTCATATTTTTGTAAAACTTACCAAATTAATATAAGTCTTTAACTTAGTGTTTCCCATGTCGCACATTAGTGACATATTGAGTCCTTGTTGAACTTTATTATGCCTACATTAACTTATCAACATGTCCAAACTTGCATGATTTCTAATGATCTCCACTCGTAGACCTATCATGTATTTTAATATTTGCAAATTCTAATCAAGTTGTGGAACATGTGATACTAGTGTATCCAATTTTTGTAGAGAGGGTATATTTGGATAGTTTCAAGAAGATTCTACAAGTGGAATGCACAATCCTTCCACTTGTGAATGCGAATGTGTTGGAAAGAAGACCCGAAAAAAGGGGATATGTAAGAAGATAAAAGGAAGAGGAGGAAAGGAGGAGACGGAAGGAGGAAAATCGGTTCAAATTCTAATCAAGTTGTGGAACATGTGATACTAGTGTATCCAATTTTTGTAGAGAGGGTATATTTGGATAGTTTCAAGAAGATTCTACAAGTGGAATGCACAATCCTTCCACTTGTGAATGCGAACGTGTTGGAAAGAAGACCCGAAAAAAGGGGATATGTAAGAAGATAAAAGGAAGAGGAGGAAAGGAGGAGACGAAAGGAGGAAAATTGGTTCAAACTGTTAGGAATAGTACTGAGACCGAGAAGAAATTAGTACTAAGAGAGGAATATTAGTACTAAGAGGAATAGAGGGTGTAGAACACTTGGGAGAAGGAGAGAGAGAGAGAGTCAGAGTCAGAGATCAAGGGAGAGAAAATGATGATAACAACGATATATTATATGAGAAAAATTTACAAGGCTAGGAGGCTTAAGATTGGCGTTGAACCGATTTGGTTCGAGATAATGCCTTGTGCTTCCTTTTATAGTATTCTCAAGAGTAGTCTTGAAACTTCTAGAATGTTCCAAAGAAATCTAGAATATACATTAATTTTCTATAGTAAAACTTAAATAAAAATAATATCCTACGTATTACAATAGATAGTGTAATGGTCAAGAGCTCGACCATGTAACATAAGGTCATGGGTTCGAGTCTTGCCGTATCATGACACATGATGCCTCTGAGGACGACGAAGGCCCATGCGGGCCAATTAGTTAAGAAGGGTGCTCCTTGGAGCGAAGCAACGTTACTAGAGGATACGGACAAGGAGCACCAACGTTACTAGAGGATATGGAGGACACTGAACCAAAGAGAGCCAACATGGGTGTTGGGGAGATAGTGTACCTTACTAAAGGGGTACATAGAGCCGAATGGAACGAGATGTGTGCAATATGGTTGCATAAGAACCGAGTAACGAGCACGATCGCGACGGGGACTCGGAAAGAGATGGCTGCAAAGAGATAGTGTACCTTACTGAAGGGGTACATGGAGCCGAATGGAACGAGATGTGTGCAATATGGTTGCATAAGGACCGAGTAACGAGCACGATCGCGACGGGGACTCAGAAAGAGATGGCTGCAAAGAGATATTGTACCTTACTGAAGGGGTACATGGAGCCGAATGGAACGAGATGTGTGCAATATGGTTGCATAAGGACGGAGTAACGAGCACGAAGGAGAACGATGGCGACGGGGAGCCGAAAGAAGGAGAGCCAACATGGGTGTTGGGGAGATAGTGTGCCTTACTGAAGGGGTACACAGAGCCGAATGGAACGAGATGTGTGTAATATGGTTGCATAAGGACGGAGTAACGAGCACGAAGGAGAACGATGGAGATGGGGAGCCGGAAGAAGTTTGGTGCTAGGCAGTGCCGAACCAAGGGAGCTGTCGGATTGAAACGAGCACAGACCAGGTGCATAAGGAACGGCTCCAACAAGTAGTCGAAGTGGTCGGGGGTCTGGACAAATGACAAGCATGGAGAATGAAGGAAAGTCGGGTCAAGTCGGAAACAACATTCAGGATGTTTGCTTAGACCAACCTGAAAGCATACGAGTGCTAACACCGGATCAGGTGGAGACGGAGGATCGAGGATGAGCACAAGTGAGCATGGTGGATCGGATGGAGCTGGTGGTTCAGGTGGAGAGGCCGGACGAGCTCAAAATGGGGAGTCGAGGACAACGACAAGGTTAGCGCGGTGGTCGGCAGTTCGGGACTGGAAGAGGCTAACACAACAGTCTAGTGCCAGATTAGCGGACGACCCAGTGGATCATCGTCACCGGAAATCTCTCATCTTCTTTCCTTTCTTGGCACATTGCAATAGATGTGCGGTTTGGTGGGGGTGGATGTCATGAAGATTTCCGGCAATTGTGAGAAAAAGTGCATTGTCTGCACTTGTACATTTGAAAAGTGGCATTGTGTGCACCGTCACTAGAAGAGGGAAAAGTAGATCAGGCTAATTTGGCTAAATTGGCAAAGTGCATTGTGTGCACTTGATCACCGAAACAGGGAAAATTGAAGGGTGAAGAGGGTGCTAGTACAGTTAATAAGTGTCATAAGTGCACTTACATACATTGTGGACTGCGAAGGTGAGGGCATTAAATGTACTTCTCCCATCACCACTCTGAAAATCATAGCAAGATAGATCCTCTAAAAAAGAGCAATATTTGTTCCACATTGTAACGTCCTTCCCTCCTTGTACAATAAAAGGAGGAAGGGGTCTCTTGTAAAAGGGTTCCCTGTTTTTGTTTTGTTCACCGTCTTGGTTTGGGGTTCCCTTTTGGGTTAGGTCTTCGTGTTTGTTTAGGGTTTAGGGTGCCCTCCAAATGTTCTGGTGCAGCTCTGTCTCTTGTGCAAGACCCCACTCGATGCGATGAGCCCGAGAGCTCCCCGACTAGGGGCTTGGCTGTAGACAATTGCTACATCTATTATGTTTGGACCGGCTCAAAGTCAACATTGTAATTTGTTGCCATATATATGAATTTGTGGATATATATATGCTACATCCGGTGCAGCCGGTTCCAGAGAAAGTCGACCTCTCGGTATCCATCTCTTCTTGGTTTGTGATCTCGGTGGTCTCGCCCGATCTGACACGCAAGTGCGGTTTTCCGCGACATCGTCTTGTCTGTCCATTGGATTGAGTATGATCCATGGAGCTCAAGCTCAATGTAGTTACTAACTTCTTTAACACTTGTGTCCAAAAGTCACTAGTAAACTTTAGATCTCGATCACTCACGATATCCATCGGTTACCAGTAAAACCAAATTAACTTATCAACGAATTGGTAAGCCAGTTCAAGAGCTGTTACCGTGGTTTTAGTAGCAATAAATTTGGCCATTTTAGTTAGTATATCAACCACAACCTAGATGGCATCATGGCCTTTTTGGGTGCAAGGAAGACTAATAATAAAATCCATGGATATACTTTCCCATGTATTTTTAGGATTTTCCAGGGGATGTAAAAGCCCAACGTCTTTAAGTCGGTCAGCTTTGTTAACTTGACACTGGTGACACTTAGACACATAGCTATGTATTTCAGGACACATCTTAGGCCAATATAATTGAGTGGAGATGAGAACAAGTGTGTAATGTATTCTAGGGTGCCCTGCTGAGGGGGCATCATGGCATTGAAAAAGAATTCTCTTTTTTATCTCAGGTAAATCTGGACACAAACCTTCCCATTACCATAGACCTAATCGTTCGGAATGTGGAAGGAGTCCTTCAAGGTTGTGGTGATGTCTATTCTAGACTCAACTCTCGCCTAGTATTTTCCAAAATAACTATCATTAGGATACTTTCCTCAAAGGTTATCATAAAGATTTGAAGTTAAGCATGTTAACTTCACAGATGTGACTCAGTGCATCAACGAAAATGATTATGAAACCTTTACACTATCATATGGTAAAATGAAAGTCCTCGATGAGATCTGCATATCGTGCCTTACGACCCTTGAGCTCTTGTTGGTCACAAAAATATTTCAAGGCTCCTTCGTCGTAGTTACCACAAAATGATTTCCATAAAGATAATGGCACCATGGCTTTAGCGCATGGATAACTGCAAATAACTCATTTTCTTGAACGGTATACTCACATTGAGCAGAATCAAGTTTATTAATCTTAAATGTTGTTGGTTTACCATCTTAATATCGGAAAAAACCAATAGCATAATAACTTGCCTCAGTTTCAACTTGAAAAGGGTTTGAAGGATCTGGTAAAAGAAGTGAAGGAGCGTTGGACACCTGGTCCTGAAGTTCCTTAAAGGCAAGGTCTAGGGTTGCATTCCATACTACCGGTGTTGTGGTATTCCGCGAGTACGTGTAAGATCTTAGGCGGGACCGCAGGGGTCTTGGACTAGGGACTAGAGGGTGAATGGAAGCTTAGCCCGAGAGGAGAGGAGAAAGAATAGGACATAAACATAGAATGGATGGAGGCAAGATACACAAATGAGTTATATTAAGAAACACCAAAGGCTTTACAACCATGGCCGCAAAGGCCAAACAAAAACACTATATGGAACCCTAACTGGATAAGTAAAGTAAAGAAGATGATGAAGAAGAAACCCTTAGCGAAACCCTAAACCCGAAATGGTATGAAGAAGAAGAAGAATAGTAAAACCCTAGACAAAACCCTAAAACCAAAATAGAAACTCTCCACCTAAGTGGTATACTTCTCTCACTCAAAATAGGCAACCCGTTCACAAGAGACTCCTCCCTTCCTTTTAGAGCCTAGGGAGGGAGGGACATTACAATGTGGGATAAAGTCTCCCCCTTATTCTATACACCATTTTCCTACTATATATGTGCACATGTTGCACATTGCCGACTTGCCCATTCCATCCCGATTTCACACCAAAGCCGGAAATCTTCACGACATCCACCTGCACCAAACCGCACATCCACTGGTATGTGCCATGGAAGGAAAAGGTGAGATATTTCGACGATGGTGATCAACCGGGTTCTTCGCCGTCCCGGCAACCGACCGCCTTGCGGGCTCTTACCAACCCCGATCCGTCGACTTTCGGGAGCTCGCCTCCGCGGCTATCCTTGTTGACCTTGCTCGATTTCATCTTCCATTTCCAGCATGCCCATCCCTTCCATACAAACCATTGTATCCTCCCGTTTCGCCGTATCCGCCGCACGTCCCCGAACCATTGGCTCCATCCTATCTGCCATATCCGATGCTCACACCTTCTTCCCCGATTGGTCCTCCCAGACACTGTTGCCGATCCAGTCGCTCCTCCTTTGTCCGTCGCGTATGCCCTCCGATTAGGCCCCCGGTCACTTCAGTTGTACACTGGATTCCGCGCCTCGCGTATCGCGTGTGTCCCTCCTTTGGTTTGACCGTGTCCTCGTCCCGAGCACCTCGGTGTGTCGTCTCTCTCTGTTCCAGACTTGCCTTCCGTGGGCTCTCCGTTGATGTCGTCCTCCAAATACATTGTCGTGCCTTTCGGCTCTGGATCGTTGCGCGAGTCGGGTGGGAACCGCTGGGGTTTTGGACTAGGAGGAAAGAAAATTCTAAGGCAATTAAGAATATGAAATATATTGTAAGAAAGAAAGATATGAAAAACTCGTGAATTCCATGATTATATTATATTATATTAATCAACCCTTCTAAAATAATCAACAACCTCTATACATCTTTCTCTCTTCCTTATATAGTGTTGGAAGAGTCTAAGTTTATCACATGCAAGCATCATGCTTTTTCCTATCTTTAGTTTTCATGCACACTGCATGTGCATGATTAGCTTTCTATCTCATCTTTTCTTTTTAACTCGAGTGTCTATGCATGAATAACTTTTTGTACCATGCATGTCTAGAATATTTACATGGGATAAAGTTTAGTATAACTTTAAAATTCATAATACGCTAGTATAATGCTAATGCTTAACATTATTAACATGGAGGTGCAAGGTTCAAATCTTGCCCTATGCATGTAATATATAATTTTATACTTTCTTCTATTTATAAATATGTCTCTTCATCTGGTGAGAACTTCTCACCGGCTTCTTCATTCGGCTCTTGCCGGTTCTACTTCATCCGGTTCTTACTGGGTACTCCATATCCTATCCGGAGAAACCAAAAATGTAAATTTTCACGTAGTGTGCAAATTACACTACGACACTCGCCCCCTCCGAAACCGCACATCCTCCGGTATGTGCCGAAGTCCCCGATGCTTGCTATTCACCTTCATCCGAAGCTTCCTCCAATTCTCCCCTTAAGTCGACTATGAGTTGTAATCCACTTTCCTCGCTTTCCGCATCACCGCGATCTTCGTCCGATTGCTCCTTCTTGTCGGTCTTGTCTAGCATCGCATAGGATTCTTCTTCAGTCCACTTCTTGAAAATCTTCACCCGTTTCCCGGCTATAGGCACTCGTAGCATCGTTCCATCCAACTCGCATAGTCGGTAAGTTCCGTTGTCGAAAACTTTCCGAACCTCGTATGGCCCAAACCACCTTTTCGCGAACTTCCACATCGTTGTATGTTGATGATCCAAACTACTGTCGTAGACAATCACCCAATCTCCTTCTTCAATCTTCCGCGGTTGTAGTCGGTGCTTTGTGTCGAACCGGCTTTTGTTCTGGAATTGCGCTTCTTGTTGTCAGCGTATTGCTTCCGCTATGTCTTCCGGTCTTCCCTCTAGTTGTCGTATCCGGACCATCAGTAGTTCTTCCCGGCTCATCTATTCCTTCCACGATAGCACTGTCCATGTCGCGATTGCAGTTTCCGTTAGCATTACGAGTGCTTGTCCGGTCATGAATTCTGCCGGCATGTAACCGGTTACGGAGCTATGCGTCGTCCGATCCGCCCATAGTGCATATGGAAGCATCTGTGGCCAATCCTTCACCCTTCCATCGCATGCCTTCGCAAGTGCTTTGACAATCGGACTATGTCCTCGTTCTATCTTCCCGTTGGCTTCCGGATTGTATGTCGTTGTCAGTGTTAACCGAACTCCATGTTTAGTGAAGAATTCCTTAGCTTTATCAGAGTCGAGTTCTCCCCGATTCGCAATCACTTGTCCTACGCACCCGTACCTGCAAAACACTTCTTCCAAAAGGAATTGGCATACCGTGGAATATGTTTTCCTCCGTAGCGCCCGACCTTCTACTTGGTTTGTGAGATCTTCCTGAGCTAACACCAAGTACTTCTTTTGTCCGATCCCGGTTGGCATGGCTACAATATCGACCATCCATTTGAAGTTGATTGTTGGTGAGAATGTCGGATGTAACTCATCTCCGTGTCGAACTCCGGAGTAATTTTGACACTTCTCGTAGCTTTCCGTGAACTCCGCTATATCTTTGTACATGTTCTTCCACCAATATTTTTGTTTGATTTTCACAAAAGTTGCCCATGTTCCTCGATGTCCAGCCCAATCGGATTCGTGAAATTCGGACATTATCCGGTTTCGTTGCTCTTTCGTCCCGACTACTCGAAGTGGTATGCCATCCGGTCTTTTCGGCTCCCTCCATAGTAATCCATTTTTTAAGAAGAACATTCAGACTTGCCACTTCTTACTTCGGATCTCGGCTCTCTTCTCTTTATTGTCCGATGATTCCTCGATTTCTTGTAGCACTTTCCCAATCAGCAAGCTTTCTCCCTCGTATTCTTCTTCCCAGAATTCTCGGATTACGTTCACCCGGCATATGTGCTCCGAAGCAAAGTAGTCTTCGGAAACTTCTTCATTATCAGATTCGGTTATGTTATCTCCGAACCGCGCCCTTGATAACATATCCGCTACCGTGTTTTCTTTTCCGGAGATGTGTCGTACCTCCGGATTAAGCGACTTAACATATGCAATCCATCTTAGCATAGCCACATCCGGTATCGTGCAACACCGCATCATCCCGAGTATCAGAAGACAATCCGTTTCGATCACTACTTCGGATCCGATCAAATAATCTCGATTTGATTTGATTGCCAACACGACTCCCCATAATTCTCTTTTAACTTGTGCATATCCGCGTTGCCTTTCGTTGAGAACCTTTGCTCCGAATCGGATCAGATATCGCGAACCTTCCGGAACGGCTTGATTGATGACCCATCCGATTCCGGTTGGACTTGTGTCAACCGTTACTATGATCGGTCGGTCATAGTTCGGCTTCTTTAGTGCTTTTGCCCTCCGTAGTGATTTCTTGAGCTTCTTCACGGCTTTGGTATGCTCCAGTTTCCATTCAAACTTCTTACCCTTCCGCAACAAGTGATAGAGTGGGTCCACTATATGCGCATAGTGCGGAATCCATATGTGATAGAATGCACATGCTCCAAGAAACCTTCGAACTTCGGATTGTGACTCACATACTTCTTTCATAGCTTGAATCGCGTCGATCTTGGTTGGTGATGGTCTTCGGCCGTAGGGCCCACATAGATGTTGGACTACCAATATTTCTTCTTGCCCGAATGCCGATATCTCACCGGAAAGTGTTAGGTGCACATCTTCTAACTTTCGAAGCACTTTCTCGGAATCGCAAATATGGTCAACTACGAACTTTCAACATCCCCGATCATCCATTCATCTTTTTCTTCTACCGTGCATCCTTTCACTGGAATGTCATCTAGGAATGACATCGTTATCTCCGGAATGCAGTCTCGAAGCACCTTGTTCATCGCATTCATCATATGTGCGACCGAGTTCGTCGCGCCTTGTGGTAGCGTACACATCCGGACTAATCCTATCGGTGTCCGCATGGTAGTGATGTCTCGGCTCTTCACAACTAGTTGGAATTGGTCACATCCGAATTATAGGTCTCCGATGGAGTATATCGCGCGACTGGCAAATGCTTCCGCAAATTCGTCCACTATTGGACCGACTCCGGAGTTCCGGATCGTGACCTTGTTCACCGGTTGCAAATCTTGAATAAATCGGAGTGACCCATTCTTCTTCGGAACCGTAAACCATCGATTTGAGTATGGATCATTTGATGGCTCTAGAATCCCCATCACCACCTTCTCCTTGAGCAAGTCGATGATTTTCGGAATATGCGCCCGTGGCAGTGGAATCGGCTTTAGGTTCCACGGCACATGGTCAATCGTGAAGATCACCATCGGCTCCACTATCTTCGGGTCAGCGCATCCTATTTATTTTGATGTAAATGCAAATGCTCTCCCATGTCGCTCTAGCATCCCACGGGATCGTTCTTCTTCATTCTTTAATAGGAACCCACCTCCACCGATCCGAAGTTTCTTCCGGGTCTTATCCGTGAAGGCATGTCCGATTTCCATGGACTTCCGAAGTGTCGGATCCCCTGAGACTTCTTTCCTCTTTTGTTCGCTATCTGCGGGTAACGGTACCGCGGCCGGTTTCACTTTCTTCTCCACGGTCTTGTATTTCGTACTTACCATTGCTTCTTCTTTGTGGAGTGCATCAGGCCCCATTTTCACAATGATCTCGTACATCTCGACCAATGTATCTTCCGCGAGCTCTTCAAGTTGTTGTAGTGTACTCCCATAGAACACTTCTTTGACTATTCCCACGATTTCTTCGTCTTCTTTTATTATTGATGCCGACCGTAACTTATCCTCTACTTTTCGGTATTCTTTCTTCATTCCTCTGGTTACGGCTGTGTACGTGGATGCCCCATCCAGACCGATTCGTACTTGTTTTGCACCAAGAGGTTTCTTCCGGTGTGGGGTATCAGGGCTTCTCGGACTATCACTTCCCCACTCCGCAACAGTCCGCTCTAAAAATCCATTCTTGTTTGGACAAGAGCTCTCTCTTGTTCCTTTCATGATTTGCCGGCACTGTTAGGAATTGGACGGATTTCCCTCCGTTTTGCCTCCGAATTCGTGCAAAAGCCGCACCACTATCGAGCACCTTCGTCTCCATCCATGATGCTGTGACAAAGGGTTGCCCGAGGATCACGGAGTGTGAGACCTCGTCTTGTACGAAGAAATTTTGGTCGATCTCGACATCCCGGATCTTCACTGTCACATCTGGACAAGCCGCAGATAGATCTTCCGTTGCTTTAGTGGCCGCCCTGATCTGCCATCCATGATTGGTGTTAATAGGCCACTTCCCATTCCGGTAGAGCTCTTTGGACATCAAATTGATCCCCGATCCGTGATCAATCAATGCTAGCACGGTGTCGTTAAGAATTTCGGCTAGAGGTGGAAACCGGGAACATTGGCTACATCGGCAGGGTGCAGCGTGTGTACGCACCCATGTATATTCAGTGTGAATATCGAGGGCGCCTTTATGGCGCCGAAGAGTAGTCAAGTCGGGACAGACGATCCCATGTAAGTCGGGATTTATCCCACATTGTAACGCACCCCTCTCCTTGTTCTATAAAAGGAAGGGAACGCCCTTTGTGAAAGGGTTGCCCATTTTGCATTAGAGGGTACACCGTTAGGTTTAGAGTTAGTTTCTTCTTCTTCTTCTTCTTCTCCTTCGTGTTCGCTTAGGGTTTGCTTCAACTCATCTCCTGCGCAAGACCCCGCTCGGCGCGACAAGCCCGTGAGCTCCCCGATGGCGGCTTGGTAGCTGACGACTACTGTAACCTGCCTTGGAACGGCTCGAAGCCGGGAATGTATTCTTCTGTTTATATATATACATTTGCGTCTGTCTGCATATTCGCGTCTCTGTCGGTGTCGGGTGCTTCCCCTTTTCTGCGTTTCCTGTACATAAGGGCATGAGTCGTGTCGGCATGTGTGTGTATGTGCGTGTGTGTGCGTGAGTCGGTGTTAAGCGCGCTCTCTCTCTCTTTCTCTCTCTCCCTTCGGTCGCTTCCGGTGTTCTTCTAGGGTCCTTGGAAACGGTGAAGCACGACTTCCTACACTCCGTCACTCCCTGGTCCAAGACCCCCGTGGTCCCGCCTTTCTCCACGCACGCGCGTAACAACGTGACAACGGGCTCTTTGATGTTGCCAATTCGGACCAGAGTCTCCGTAGTTGCACGCGCCCAGTGTGGCTTTGTATAGTGGGAATTCGGAAACTCGTCCTCCACTTCCATGTCGTTCATCAGAACAGTATTTGCATTCACAATCGGCGCATTTTCCTCCGTAGTTTGTCTTTTTCTTTTTACGAGATCCACAAGAAGATCATGGAACTCTTTTTTTGCTATTCCGACTAGTTCCCGAAGCGAAAAATCTACCCGGTTATCAAGGATTCTCTCCTCGAACACTTTGTTCAAGTCCGTTTGTTGTTCGATGTCCAAGGCAAGCTTGAATGCCGGAATCGTTTTTCCTTTCCCTCTTCCGTCGGAGTTCCAGCTCTTCGGTGTGCTCGATGGTCCAGCCGCATCCTCCGTGCGTTGCCGTTTGTCGTCCACATATACCTCATGTAATTGACATAGGGCGTATACGCTATTCTTATCGACGGGGCACTCCCATCCCGTAGCTTCCCGAATGCCTTCCGCGGTGCTTCATATCTTGTCAGAGTCGGTTTTCTCGGTGTTTTCTAGCACTTCCAGCCAAAAAGACACCTTTGCTCCCAATGACTCCCCGACACGTATTCCCGCAGTTGTCGCATAATTGCTCTTCGCCGCTATTTCCTCCTCTATGACCTTCTTCATGCCTCCTTTTTGGAAGTTCCGTTGGAGCGGCTTCCGAGAGTCCATCGAATGAATCCAATTTCCCTCGTAGTAGATCAGATCTTGTCGTAGCGCTTCCTTGTGCTCGTCACAATCCCTCCGATCATGTTCGTCGACGTTCCATATACTTGGAACTTGTGGGACGGTCATCCGACTTCTTCACCATCGCGATTTTTAGATTCTCCATCTCCTTCAGCAACTGCTCCACCGTAGTTGCGTCGATTCCCTTCTCAGTCATAGCTTCCCGAGCCCGCGGTTGATGGTCTTCCGATCCGGATCTCGGTTTCGGAATTGGTTCCGAAACCGTCTTTTCTTCGTTTGCAAGCCATTTCCCCCTCTTTTTGTATCGCACTACGATATTCCGCACACTTTCCCATGTTTCGGTGAGGCCAGTCTCGATAGTCGTGTCCTCTAGAAGCACTCCAAGATCCTTCCGGTCCCGGACGTCTACAGCTCATATGAACATGATAACTTTGTCCGGTGCGAGGATAGCTTGATCTCTCGCAGACAACCTCCCAACCAACTTTCGAATGCCGAAAACACATCGAGGACCTTCATCCCCTTGTTCGGCGTTTCTACCCAATCCTCTCTGCGTTGCCTTGGAGGAGTCCTTGATAGCGAACGTGGTCTTTAGCGCCTCTTTAAATGCTTCCCACGTCAGATTTTGTTGTCGTAGCACGTGGATACTTGCTTGAAGCCCGTCGGTAGCTACCCGGTTGAAGGATGTCACTTGCAGTCCTTCCGAAATCCCGCATTGTATCATTTCCGCCTTGTAGTCCCGAAGATACCGCGATATGTCCTTCCTGTTGAATTGCTCGATCCGTTGCACGAGCCGCTCTACTGCCACTGCTATCTCCGACATCTCACGTTGTTCTTGAAGCATCCGCTCGAACATCATCATCATGTTGTTAGCCTCCGGTTCATTTTCCATCTCCTTGCCACCCGTGTTCACGTCAGGTTCACCAATTGTGTTGTGCCTTTTGGCTCTGGATCGTTGCGCGAGTCAAGTGGGAACTGCTGGGGTTTTGGACTAGGAGGAAAGAAAATTCTAAGGTAATTAAGAATATGAAATATATTGTAAGAAAGAAAGATATGAAAAACTCGTGAATTCCATGATTATATTATATTATATTAATCAACCCTTGTAAAATAATCAACAACCTCTATACATCTTTCTCTCTTCCTTATATAGTGTTGGAAGAGTCTAAGTTTATTACATGCAAGCATCATGCTTTTTCTTATCTTTAGTTTTCATGCACACTGCATGTGCATGATTAGCTTTCTATCTCATCTTTTCTTTTTAACTCGAATGTCTATGCATGAATAACTTTTTGTACCATGCATGTCTAGAATATTTACATGGGATAAAGTTTAGTATAACTTTAAAATTCATAATACGCTAGTATAATGCTAACGCTTAACATTATTAACATGGAGGTGCAAGGTTCGAATCTTGCCCTATGCATGTAATATATAATTTTATACTTTCTTCTATTTACAAATATGTCTCTTCATCTGGTGAGAAACTCTCACCGGCCTTCTTCATCCGGCTCTTGCCAGTTCTGCTTCATCCGGTTCTTACTGGGTACTCCATATCCTATCCGGAGAAACCAAAAATGTAATTTTTCACGTAGTGTGCGAATTACACTACGAAAATGCGATCATTCTTCGGTCCTTCGGTGACCCCATTAGACACTCCTTGTTTCTCCCTTGCTCGTTGTGCTCTCTCCCAGTAGAGTGTACCGTCATCCTGACCTTCGTGTCGGGGTCCTTCGCGGCTCTTGTTACCGATTCATCCTAACTCGCGCCCTCTTCACCCGCTTGGCCTCACATGTCCTCCAGGACGCCGCATTTTCTCTTCTCGATGCGTAGCCCTTTGCTCTCCGTGCACCATCCTCCGCTCTCACCGTTCATCCGCCGATCTCGGGAACTCACCGTTCTGTCTTCCGTCTTATGCTTGCCTCTCAAAGGCTCGACCGGACTGCTATCACTGATCACTTGTTTCTGCTCTTCAGGGTGCATGCTTGTTTCTTGGCCCTTCACTGGCCGTAGTGCATGCTCCATTTCACGCCCTTCACTCGTCGTAGTCCCGACCTCCACATCGGCCTCTTCTTCCTTCATTGTAGTAGTCCTTTCCGGCTCCGTTTGGCCCTCTTCGCCCCGCTTGTTCGTCTTTCCGCATCGGATACCCATTTCGGTAACCTCGTCCACTCCGGCCTCCAACTTCTCACCACCACCCGCCGTCTCTCCGGTCTTTCGTTGATCCGCAACCGCCGAAGTCTCTAGAATAGGTATGGAGGGTTCCTCTTGTTTCCGGTCTTCCACCGAACCGTAGTCGTCGCGCCCATTTGGCCTCTTTCTCGTGCTCACCGGCTCCCACCTCATGTCATGGCTCGTGTACCTTGACCTCCAATCATGCCATAATAACCCTTGCTCGGAGCGGTCTCGGCTCTCTTCCATGATTGTAACCGGCCGGTATGGGTTCGACCGAACAATCCCAGCCTTGCCGGCTCTTCTTTGGTTCGGGCCCGGTTGACCGGCCCCCGCTCCAATTTTGTTCCGTGTCGTCTTTCGGTCGTGTCGGATTACCGACCGGTTCTTCTTCCAGTCGGGTCGGTTCCCGACTCTCTCCTCTTTGCCACTTGCGGCCTCCCTTTTGGTCCTTCCACACTTGCCAGCTCCGGGCCTCGCATCCTCACGGCCACTGCCCATCTCTCTGGTCTTATGTTGGTATGGAACGGTGAAGTCTCCGGCCCCGGTGTCGAGGGATCTCTCCTCCGTCCGCTACAATCGTCCTCGTTCTCGTTTTGGTCACCCGCCTAGCCGCTGCCACCGTTCATCACTCTAGGTCTCACGCCGACTCTCGGACCGACCACTAGAGTCTCTAGAACCGGTGTGGGTAAGGTTCCGGCACCACCGCTCGTCATGTCCGTAGCCACCTCCTTCCCCTTGTCGTCATCTTGGTCACCCGCCTTGCCGCCACCACCGTCCGTCACTCTAGGTATCACGCCGACATTCAGAACAGCCATCAGAGTTTCTAGAACCGGTGTGGGTAAGGTCCCGGCACCACCGCTCATCGTGTCCGTAGCCACCTCCGTCCCGATGTCGTTGTCCGTGGCTACCCCGTCCCCAATTATGCAAGCCTTGATTACGCTTGCCTCCTCCTTTTCCTCGTTCTCCTCGTCGTCATCTTGCTTGCCTGCCTTGCCACCGCCGCCGTTCGTCACTCTAGGTCTCCCGCCGGAGTCTCTAAAACCGATGTGGATAAGGTCTTGGCACCGCCGCTCGTCACGTCCATAGCCGCCTCCGTCCGGACGTTGTTGTCCATGGCTACCTCGCCTCATTGCTTCCTCCACGCCCCTCTTCGTCATCTCAATATTGTAGGCTCTCAAAATTTTTGGAACCTCATCCCCGTTGAACCGGCCGACTCGATCGACCACCCTCTCAACGGCTTGTTGAGCCACATCTCACCTTGCCTTCTTCCGGCCGGCCTCCATCACAATTTTTGCCATCATCTCCACAAACTCGAAGCCCTCATCTTCCATCTCCATCATCCCTAGCCGCCTTCCAAGTCGGGTTCACCAAAGATGTCGCGATATTCTGAGAGTACGTGTAAGATCTTAGGCGGTACCGCAAGGGTCTTGGACTAGGGACTAGAGGGGGAATGGAAGCTTAGCCCGAGAGGAGAGGAGAAAGAATAGGACATAAATATAGAATGGATGGAGGCAAGATACACAAATGAGTTATATTAAGAAACACCAAAGGCTTTACAACCATGGCCACATAGGCCAAACGAAAACACTATATGGAACCCTAACCGGATAAGTAAAGTAAAGACGATGATGAAGAAGAAACCCTTAGCGAAACCCTAAAACCGAAATGGTATGAAGAAGAAGAAGAATAGTAAAACTTGGACGAAACCCTAAAACCAAATTAGAAACCCTCGACCTAGGTGGTATACCTCTCTCGCTCAAAATAGGCAACCCCTTCACAAGAGACCCCTCCCTTCCTTTTATAGCCCAAGGAGGGAGGGGTGTTACAATGTGAGATAAATTCTCCCCCTTCTTCTATACACCATTTTTCCTACTATACATGTGCACACGTTGCACATTGCCGACTTGCCCATTCTATCCCGGTTTCACACCAAAGCCGAAAATCTTCACAACACCAGTTTTGTAGATGTATGCGTTTGACCTTTCAAGATCAGTAAAAGGCGTCGTCAATTGGGAGTAATTACAAAGAGATTTTCACAAAAACCCGACAAAACCAATGAATGATCAAACTTCTCAAATATTTTGAAGAGTAGGCCAAAGCTTGACATTTTCGATGCGAGAACGATAAATTTCAACTCGTCATTCAATTATGGGATGTCCAAGATAAGTAATTGATTTCTTGAAGAATTCACATTTTGAGATCTTCGCGTAGAATTGCTTGTCGCACAATGTTTGTAAAACAAAGCAGACGTATTTAGCATGTTTTTCTAATGTAAGCATATAATAAGGAAATAAAAGATAATTAAGAAAGATGAGAGAGAAACAAGTGTGTCGATCCACCCGACCACCCCCTAGCGAAGGGATCGAGATGGATTCAAGCCTTGATCTGTGTCCCATACCACCATTGCCAAGGGCCTAGCTTGACAAAAGAAAATTGAACAAGAGAGAACAATGACTATATTTTATTATAATCGAAAAATATAAAAGAGCAAGAACTATAGTATTTGCCAAAGACTAGCGTTTAACCAGAATGGTTCTAACAATACAATATATCCTATTTATCTAGGAGAAGTATGTACCCCTTGGATGTTTATAGGGTCATGACACCCTTTGGGATGTTGTAGGGTCATGGGACCCTTTGGTTATTTATAGGATTACATTATCAATATTCCAATAAAGTACATATTTTTATGTGCAACATGTATAACCTAATGGGTAAAGCTAAGTGTTTTTGCTTAGCAGATTACAGGTTCAAGTCACCCTAAACCTCACGGGGTTTTATCTACTCATGACACCATCTCCCTCCACTGATGACGACTTCCACAAGTCATAATGCATGAACTGGGACTCGGCTTATCTGGATATTGGTGATGAAATTTGGCTACCAAGTCAGAGGCATTGTCAAGGCTCTCAACCGGTTCCCAAGTACAATCATTAGGTGTATAACCTAACCAATCCACGAGATAATAAAGCTTCTTACGTACTATCTTGGAGTCCAACACAACTTTGAATTCAAATGTTGGGCCATCAACAAGTGGAACTAGAGGTTGGGGTAGAATGCAACTACCAATGTAAGGTTCCAACAATGAGACATGCAATACTGCGTGTAAATGCATGTGTGGAGGCAGATCAAGACGGAATGCAACATCACTAATTTGATTCGAGATGTTAAATGGACCAATTCGTTGATAATCCAACTTATCACAAGGTTTAGTTATCTCCACATTACGTCATAATAGCCATAAACGATCCCCAATTTGAAATTTCAGTTCCTCTAGTGAGGAGTCAAGGTGATGATGATCTGTAGCCTTCTTGTGTTTGGCTTGAGCCATATGAAAATGGTGAGAAAGTGCCACATGAACTTCTTGGAGTTGGCGTAGATGATCCTCAATGGTAGGATTTTTTGAGATTTTTGGATATTCAATCATTATCCAACGGGGATGATATCCTATGTTTGAAAAAAATGGAGTACATCCTATTGAGGAATGAACCAGATTATTGTATGCAAACTCTACAAAGTGTAAATAATCCACCCAACCACCCTGTTGATAATTGATGAAACACCGAAGATATTGTTCTAGTGTCTGATCTGTGTGCTTGGTTTTACTATCACTTTGTGGATGATAGCTTCAAGAAAGTTTACAAGAGATTTTGAGCATCTCAAGCAAGTGTTTCCAGAATTTTGTGACGAACTGTGGGACACGATCATTAATGATGTCATTAATAGGAACTAGCAATGGTTGTAATAACCCATATGGTCGATGTCACAAAATCTTTGACCGACAACACATGTCACAAGTATGAGCATAATCCTCAACAAACTCACGAAGATGAGGCCACCAATCATTTCGAGAAACTAGCTCCAAAGTTGTATGGATTCCAAAGTACTAATCCATTGGGCTGTCATGACAATATTGCATTACGTGGAGTCAAGATGAACTATTGGGGACATACAAAATAGTGTTATGAAAAAGTAAACCATTTTGCCAACGAAATTGGTTATAATCTTTATGAGGATACTTGGATTTTGAAGAAGAAGCACAATCTGAAATGATATGATTCAATACAACTTAAGAAAATTCATCAAAAATGATACATGTTCGGATTGAATGAAGGAGCCTTGAATCTTCTAGTGCTTTGAGGCATTAATAGTCAATAGTAGTAACTGATCAGGCCCCAAGATAACTTGGTTTTGATGATTAAATGTGGGCTCCCCTAGTTGTGGCACCAAATAAGATCATCGTGATAGAGCGTCTACCTTTCCTTGTTGTACTCCAGGGCAATATTTGATGTGGGCATTTTGTAAAGGATCCCAAAATCCATGGTTCCACTCACATACCTTTGCACTTGCTTATCACAATCAAGATGGATGTCTTGCAGAGTTTGCATGAACTGGCTAAGAAGGCCGACCGGGTAACTCAGGTCGGGTCGGGTAATTGTGAGGTAGATGAGGCTCCCGGCTAGTTGACGATAGTGCGTCGGCTCGTAGTCTCTAGTGCTTGAGTTGGCATCTAGCTTTAGAGCTCGATCAAGAGGAGTAGTGATGGGCTTACACTATGTCATCCCAAATTTGTAAGGAAGATTGAGGATATAGTGCTTCTAAGAAAGCATGATGTTGTCTCGAGTTCGAATTACTTCTATTCCTAGAAAGTAATGAAGTTCCTTCATATCGGTCATTTCGAATCGGCTGGAGAGGAGCTTTTTGATGTGCTCTATATCTGCTAAAGGCTCTCCTCCTATGACCAATTCATCGACATAAATGATGATAAATACCTTTCCTCTGAAGTTGCTCCAGATGAACAAAGAGTTGTCGGACTTGGACATGTTGAAGCCGATTTGATGAAGATACTGCGTTATCTTTGAACACCATACTCTTGGTGCCTCCTTGAGGCCATACAGAGGCTTTTTGAGTCGGCAGACCTCAGTTGGATGCGCAGTCGACACGAATCCGAGTGGTTGCACAATGTACACCTTTTCGTCTAACTCTACTTGTAGAAAGACATTCTTTACGTCCATTTGGTGGAGGTGCCACCCTTTTGCTGTTGCAAGCGCGATCATGGTTCGAATTGTAGTCATCTTTGCCACCGGGCCAAAGGTCTCTTCGTAGTCAACATCGTATGTTTGTGTTGGGCCAGGTTTTGTTCGGTCAACAATTACTACTTTGTTGACACAGTATAAGACGAACGTTCTATCAAGAAGTTGTGGTTAGACGAATAGATACGAATTAGTTGTAAACTTAGCGGTAATAACAGACACCGAGATCGTGACTTATGTAATATAGCTTAGACAGAAGGAAATAGATAGCAAGAGCGATTCGTACACAGAGATTTCCTAACTCAACTTTATATTACTAAATACAACGATAGATTTTTACAATGCCTTTGGTTCCTTTTATAGGTAACCTGAAGGTCTTTTCTCATCAAGAAATCCTACTGCCTATAATGATCAAGAATTACAAAACTTCGTAACTAACTATATCCTATTCGGCTATCTACTGAGTCATCGATCCGAACTATCGATCTGACTCCGAACTTCCTTCCAACTCCGACACATCCATACTTGTCCGAGTAATACTTGACACGCCCGTGGGCCAGGACGTTGTCCAACGAACCCACGGTAACCCCTTCACTCCTGTTGCTCTGAGGGATGATCTTCCTCCAAATCATCGTCTGTGTCATCCTGCAGAATGTCGAACAATGAGGGTTCCTCTTCTTGTGGTGCTTGACTGACATCGTCTTCATGTTCATCTTCGGTGTCCTCCTCGTCATCGTTTTCCTGGTGTGCTTCTCTAGGCGATGGTCTTGGATCTGCCGAATCCGGTGCTCCGAGTCCAGGTGTTTTGCTTACTCTTTCGGCTTCGATATTGTCTAACTCGACGGACGTATCGACATCATGCTTGTCGAATTCTTGCATGATTCGGTTAACTTCTTCTCTAAAATAAGCCGCCATGTCATATAGGTCTCTAGCAATATCTTCTTGAACCGTAGTCATTGCATCCTCCGACATCTTGAGGAAGCCTTTGCCTTGAACTTTTCTATTTTCTTTGTCGGCTCGTAATAGCTGAAGCTCTGCAGCTTGCACCGACCATGTTTGCCAACCCTTCTCCAGCGATTCATTGACTAATTTTAGGGTGTTAAGCCGGTGCCATCTTATGATTGCTTGAACCCTATCTTGAGTCATACTTGCCTCAAATTGTGTTGTTGCCAATGTTCTCGTAAATCAGTGATTATCGCATTGGTATCGCCTTCGGCCTGCATCAGTTTGGCTTGTGCCACTAAGAGGTCAAGTCGCCTTTTCTTGGATACCGTTTGAACTTCTACACATCGCTTTTCCAGCTTCTCTTTCTCCGCATTCCAATCGTTCTGTTGCTGAATAATTTTTCCGTGGATTTCTTCTATCAGTTTGTCTCTTCTAGCCAACTGTGTTGTAAAACAAGTCTCTTGGATGCTCACATACTCTTCCAGTTCTTCGACTTGTTCCACATTTTGCCTTGTAACCTCTTGCTATTGGACTAACTGTCGGTGTAAATATTGTATCAAATTATCTTTTTCCTCTAAGCATTTGTCAGCCTCTATTTTTGCTGACTGTAATTGATCCTCCATTTCTCTGGATCTGTCTTCGGCCTTTTCTGCCCTAATTTCCTCTTCTCTTCGTGCTTTTTCGGCTTGTTCCAACTTTTGTTGTAGTTTTGAATCCAACTCCAAAGGTTGGCTTTGTAACTCTAGTTGTAATATCTGCTCTCTCGCTTTCTCTAGAACTACTTGTGCTTCCCGTAGTTTATCCTTCAACTGTTGATTTTCTTCCTACTTCCATGTATACTGTGCATTAAACACATCTGTTGTTGTTGTTGCCCTTTTGTATAATTCAGCCATATCCTTGGCTACTCTGCTAGCCTTTTCATATTCCTTATGGACTTCGACCAGTGCCTCATGTAGTGGTGGCATCTGGATGGCTTCACCTTTATTTTTAGCATTTCGTTGTCAACCAATTCTATCCACTTCTACTTGTTCATTGGGTTCGATAGCTCCACATAATGACTTTTGGATCATTATTTGATCCCGGTGCTCTTGCGTCATTCTTTCCGACACTTCTTGGAGTCTTTTAGCTAACCATTCTACCAATTCCTATGACGTTTTGAACTGCAGAATGGCACCTAGCTCATGTGTTGCTGCTGGGATGTCGGAAAAACCAAGTGCCTCTTGCACCGTTGCCATTGATACCTGCCCTTTTTGAATTCGTGATGTGTCATCAGGATTGACACGAGGTACTTGTGTGCTTTGGGAGGCATGATCATCGGTTCTCTGTTTCTTCTACACAAGTTCTTCTTGCTCTGGTCTAGAGTATCTTTGGGACCGTTATTTAACTCTGCACTGCTTTGGCAGTTGCTACTCTGTGTCGACTTGTGTCGATTCTTGCTGTTGTGTTTGTTGCTCGCCTATCGTCTCTTGTTGTTGTGTCCTCGGTGGTTGAAACTCCGGCTGTTCAGTAGCCAGTTGCTGGTCAAGTTCGGGTTGTGGTGTCGATTGTTGAGACTGCGTCGACTGTTGTTGTTCCGATTCTTGTTGTTGCCTTGGTTCCGATTGGTCAAATTTGGTCTGAGTGGTATCGTCTTGCGCCGATTCTTCTTCCCTCCACTCTTCCCGTTGGACTTGTCGTCGGGTTCGGGATGACTGTACCTGAGGCAGCCTACGCACCTCTGATCGGTTTTCCGCCTCTGGAGCTGGAAATAATACCGATAACCAACGAGCAAAAATCTTCTTCATTGGTTTTCCCTTTTGAACTCCATACAGTTGCTCTCTTAGAGCTTCTGCTCATAGTATCCCCCAATCGAAAGCTTCGCCTTCATAAGTGGGGATGATAAATCTAGCCCTTTTTTCGGGCATACAGTAGAATCTCGGACTAACAAACCCTACTTCCAATAAAAACTTTGCAACTTCCTGAAAAAAGACATTCCTACCTCCTTTTGTCTGATACGCTTTGGCAGAGGGAGAATACTCACCAAAATAGGACCGCAATCCTTCTTCTGTGACCTTCTTGACAGCATCGAACCCGCCTCTTGGCATCTCCAACGCCGCTCTTACCTTCTTATTAGTGATCTTAGAGACATCGATTTCTTCCATTAGAGCTTCAGTGTGCGGGTGTGGCTTTGCTTCTGCGACTTTCAAGAATCCTTCTAAATTATTACGAACGAGCCAACGATGCAAGTCATTAGATACAGTAATTGGCATATTGTCGTTGTCGATTGACATATCGTCGCTCTGTGGTGGCGGTGGAAAACGTTGTTGGCTATGGCGGAGAAGATCAGAAAACCTATGAGCACGAATACATTTATGCTTCTATGGTGAAACAGACGTTACAAAAATAGGTTTGAAGGAAATAATTCTTTGCATGATGCCTAGGGAATAAAAGTACTATTAATGTAAGTAATGACTAGGTGTACTAGTGGAGTAATAGCTAGAAACAACAATAATGACTAATAGAAGCATGCCTCCACTACTGCTTACTTATAGCCTTCTTAAATCATTCCAAGATTCCCCTTTTTGACAATTAGTTATGATTTGGCAAGAAAATTTTCTATAGTTAGTTTTTTTGTTGTTGTTGTTGTGACGTTGCCACGTTACTTTTCTTCCGATTCAGCCTTGAATGGATTATCCGGCATTTCTCCATGATATGGCTTAAGCTGGAAACCATTGACCCATTTCGGCAAAATCTCACCTGATAGGGTTCCCAGTTGATACGTACCATTTTTACTGTTCATGATCCAAACTGGTCCTGTCCATCTATACCTAAGTTTACCTAGCATAGCCCCCCATCCTGGTTTGGAAAACAAGTAATTGTTGAAGTTGTGGTATTATCCCTAAGAGCTTTAGCTTCTACCCACTTCGTGTAGTAGTCAGTGGCAACTATAATATATCGATTGCCTGTTCTTACTGTTGCCGGTTTGAATGGGCCTACAAAATCCAAACCCCATTTCTGGAAAGGTTCAAGAGGTAACACAGGTTTAAACGGCATCCTGTCCTTTTCAGTCAGTTGTCCCATACGTTTGCATAAATCACATTTCTGACAATATTCGACTGCATCCTTCATCACTGTCGGCCACCATAAGCCACTGTTCCATGTTTTTCTGGCTGTGGTTTCTCCAGCATAGTGTCCTCCTGCAATTGCACAGTGCGATTCCTGAAGAATGACCAATTTTTCGAAATCTCGTACTGCTCTTCTCCAAATACCATCTGCTCTTTTATGATACAGAGGGTCGTTCAAAAGACAAAAATTACGACTCCGTACCGTCAACCTTTTCCTTTCGTCTGCCGATAGATGTTCGGGTGGTATCCCTGTTGTAAGAAAGATTGTCATCTCGGAGATCGAAGCATCCTCACTTTCTTCATTTATCTCTTGTGCATTTACTGCTTGCACTCGAATAAGCTGGGCATCTAGAAAATCATCTTTGACACATGTGGCTTCTTCTCCTGACTCGAGTTCTTAGATAATCAACCACTACATGTTGTACTCCTGGCCGATGTAAAATGTTGAATTCAAATTCTTGGAGTAGAAGAGTCCATCTTGCTAACTTACCAGTTAACTCCTGTTTTGAGACCAAATAAAGAAGAGCCGAATGATCAACATGAAATGTAAACTTTTTCCCCAAAAGATAGTGTCGAATTTTATTGACACTATAGATCATTCCTAAAGCTTCCATCTCAGTTGTAGAATAGTTTCTCTCCCCTGTCGAGAGTTTCCGACTAGCATAGTACACTGGCCTGTACCAATTTGGTTCGGTCAATTGTATTGATGCCCTTCCGATTGCGATGTCTGATGCGTCGACAAAGACATGGAATGGCTTATTCCAGTGAAGTGGTTGAACCACTAGAACTTTGGACAACATTTTCTTGAGACAATCATATGCATCCTGTTCCACACTTGTCCACTGAAAAAGGAACTTTGTGCACTGCTGTATGTAAGGGAATGGTGATATCCGCAAGATATCTTATCATTCTATTGTGCCATCTAATCTGACCTAAAAATGGACTGAGAGCTTTAGCATTTGTGGGTGCCGGTGCTTCCAGTATGGCTTTAACCTTGTCGGGGTCCACTGCAATTCCTTCTTGACTGACAATATGGCCTAATAATGTGCCACTAGTGACCCCAAATGCACATTTTGCTGGATTTAAACTAAGCCGACCTTTCCGACCTTTCTCCAAATATAGTCGTAAATGCTCAAAATGTTCGGTTTTCCAACTACAAAAAGCAAAATCATCCAAAAAGACTTGCATAATGTAGGAATGTAATCCCCAAATATTTCCTGTATCACTCTTTGGAATGTTGCCGGAGTGGTCTTCATGCCAAACATCATTACTACCACTACAAACACTCCCCATTCTGTAACAAAAGTTGTCTTTTCTTGATCTTCAGGATTCATCCGAGCCATCTAGGAAACTATAGACTTCATGGCCAACTACCGCATCCAATATACCATCCGTAAATGGTAATGGGAATGCATATGTAACGGTAGCCACATTTAGTTTTCGGTAGTCGACACATACCCGAATCTTGCCATTCTTTTTCGGAACTACTACAATTGGACTTAACCATGTCGATTTTTTCACTGGACGAATAAAAAGTTTATCTATTTCTTCTTTTACTTTAATAGCATAATTAGGATTTAATCGGTACCTGCGTTCTTGAACTGGCTTTGCATCCTTATGCAGGTTGATTTGATGTTGACAGAAAGCTGGGTCAAGTCCCTTCATATCTTCAAAAGACCATGCAAAGACATCCTTATATTGCTTTAATAATGTCGTTAACCGTTGTTTGTCAGCTTCTATCATATCTTTAGCAATGAGTATTGTTTTCAACTCATTGTCCTTATCTTCTTCTGCCAAATAATGCTGAAGCTTGAACTTGTTGGGACACCTTCATCTTTTTGTCGGTAACTTCTTGCTGGAGTCGTATTTCCTTCATTGTTTGCTCATCTATTGGCAATTCCTCCTGGGATTCCACATATAGTGTCAAGGCTTGTAAAATATCCACTTCGAACAAAGGAATGATTTTCGGATTATCATCAAAATACTGATTTTCTTCGACCTCATCTAATCCTTCCATCATATTGACAGACTCAACGCGCACTAGCAAACATTGTTTGCTTGTCGCAACCTTGTTCTGTGTAGACACCCGGATTTTCGTTTTGCTTTTTCTAAATGTTAGTTGATTCTGATTCCAATTCTGCTTGATGTTAGCAATCTTTAACCATGGGTGACCTAATAGCAAGGGATATGCACTAAGAGCTTCCAAATGAAGTATTATTGCCGATATTAGAAAGCTATGACCACCCAACACCACCTCTAATTGTCGGAGTAAGCCAATTGGTCGTACCGTACTGGTATCTGCCATTCTTAGCCAAAATGGGCAAGCTTCCTATTTAGTAATACCCAACCTATCACAGGTGGTTTTATTAATGACATTTACTCCTGAGCCACCATCGACAATCGCATTGTCGATCTCCTGACCATGAATTATTGCTTTAATCAATGGAATTTGCTCATCCATGATTGAAGGGCTGGTGCTCGGCTGACTATAGTGTACTGATACTTGTTCTGACCTTTTTTGGGCAATCAATGTCGCCACTTTTTCGATAAATCTAGGACCCAACTTAAGTAATCCGATCAGCGGTAGTGATACTTGGCAATCTGCTAAGATCTTCCAAGTTTCCTCTTGTTCTAGTACAACAATAACTCCTAGTAATTCGGTAGCTTGGTTAATTTCATTGTCTTGGTGCATCCGGTTTACATTATTTTGGTTTGCTTCCTCTACCCATTCCTTGATTGCTTTTCAAACTACTTCCTGAATCTCCCACTCAGATTGTTTACTTTTGCTTCTAGTGGTTACTTACTATATTTCCAGTATAACCATATTAACCGCCGGGCCTTTTCCTTTAGCAGGACATTGATTAGCATAATGACCTATTTGACGGCAGATATAGCAAGTAGGAACAAACGTTCCACTTCCCTCACCTTGCACAAACTAACCAGTCCCATCATTTTGCATAAACTGTTGACCATCATTCCCATTAGAATTCGGTGATTGCTAAAACTGTCGTGAGGCTTTCGGCTTGTAGAATTTTTTATTTTTATACTGGTTTTACTTAAACCGTCCTCCATTTTGCTGTTACTGATTCATATTCTGTGCTACCGAGAATTCTTGATTTTGTGGAAATTTATTTTGTTGAAAATCTTGATTGTGCTGAAAATTATTTTGTTTGAAAAGCCTAATTATTTTGTTGAAAAGCTGGATTCTGCTGGAAATTATTTTGCTGAAATGCTTGATTTTGTTGAAAATTATTTTGTTGATTTTGTGGAAAACTATTCTATTGGTACCCATTATTGAACAAATTCTGGTTATTTTGGTACCCATTTTCTGGAAAAATTTGTATTACCGGAGCCATCATCTTATTGAGCAAGTTATACTCACATCGCTCGACTGAATGAAATTTAGAATGACATATTGTGCAATGTGTTCGTAGACTACATTTGATCGCCGAATGACCAGTAGTTAAACAAGTAGTACACTGAACTGCTTGTCGAAATTGTAGCTCCTCCATCGTTGGCAATGTACGATTTAGTGCCGACATATCCATACTCCGTACATTTATCGACGGTTGGCCCATAGCGATTGCCTTATCAATCACTTGCTCGATATTATGATTCCAGAAATCGAACACCTCCAGTGTTGTTCGTAATGGTTCACGAATTGCTTCAAGGAATACATCCTTCAATTCATTGTCCGGAATAGGCCTAGAAATTTGAAGTTGTAAATTCTGAAAACGGATCACGAATTGAGACACCGTTTCATGCTGCTCCCAATACAACGCATAAAATTGCACTATCAAATCCTTTTGAGGTATCTAACGATGAAATAACTGCAGAAATTTGTTGGTCAATTGTTCGAATGTGTCAAACCCACGGAGACCATTTTGCACAAACCAATTAGCGGAATAACCATCAAATGACAAAATGAACTCAACAATCTTAGACTTATCTTCGGCTACCCCCGACAGCCTCTAAGCTCCATGGTTAATCTCCCATGTTGTCAGGAAATCCCTCACATGCGCTTCTGCATCAGCTCCCTCACGGAACTTAGAATACGGATAAGGCATATTGTCCTCACTCTAGATATCATAAAATGATACCTCTTCCAGTTGATTTTCATTCGAAGACTGGCTATAAGTTAAATCAGGAAGTACAGACCACCCTCTACTTGTTTTCGGCTGTAATTCCGCAGTTGATTCTGTCTCTAGCGCTTTCGTAACAGAACGCGTACGAGGAAGTTTACAACCGACTAGTGTATCTGGATAAGACGACATCCATTCGTCTTGTTCTTTGTTATGTGCAGATGTAACCGGGCGTGCCAAAATTATACTATGTTGTTCAGTCAACAATTACTACTTTGTCGACATAGTATAAGATGAACATTCGTACTGAACGTTCTATCAAGAAGTTGTGGTTAGACGAATAGATACGAATTAGTTGTAAACTTATCGGTGATAACAGACACCGAGATCGTGACTTATGTAATATAGCTTAGACAGAAGGAAATAGATAGCAAGAGCGATTGATACACAGAGATTTCCTAACTCAACTTTATATTACTAAATACAACGATAGATTTTTACAATGCCTTCGGTTCCTTTTATAGGTAACCCGAAGGTCTTTTCTCATCCAGAAATCCTACTGCCTATAACTATCAAGAATTACAAAACTTCGTAACTAATTATATCCTATTCGGCTATCTGCTCAGTCATCAATCCGAACTATCGATCCAACTCCGACTCCGACTCCAAACTTCCTTCCGACTCCGACGCATCCATACTTGTCCGATGGATAGTGCCATCGACGTTGTGCTTTACCTTGAAGATCCACCGACATCCAACTACCTTTTGGTGGTTTGAAGGAGGGACAAGATCCAATCTCTCGTTCTTGGACAGTGCTTGCATCTCCTCATTCATCACTTTCACCCATCTAGGGTCTTTCGCGGCTTCGGAATAGTTTTTCGGTTCTCGGACTGCCAACACCTTCATCATGAATGCATAATGATTGCCATGTAATCGATGTAGCTGAATTGGCTAACTACGTTCTTTTCTTGGGTGGATCAACGTTGTTCTCTTGGTGTCCTCATGATGGGCACATCCAATCTACCAAATTCATTGTTAGATAAGTGATTCAAATCATTTCCAATTGAATCTTTGTACTCAGGCATTTTGGCCTTTCCTTTGTCCTATTTCAGACTCAGCCCCGAGGTACTTTGGTTGTTTGGAGGTTCTTGTGGTCCACTCATCCTGGTTGAGATTGGACTTTCCTCTAATGTGAACCTCAGTCAATCATCCTCCTCTGCATCTGTGTCGGGCTCGGTTTCGATTGTGTCAGGTCAAACTGGTTCAACTATATACCAGGATGACGACTCTTTGACTCGTCGAATACTACATCCCTACTCATTCATACCTTCTTGATGGAAGGGTTGAAGCACTTATACCCTTTTTTCTCAAGTGAGTACCCTATGAGCATACATTTCTCTGGCTTGAGATCAAACTTCTGTCATAGGTCATCGGGAATATGTACATATGCAATTGAATCGAATATCCTAACATGAGATAGATCTAGTTTCTTCCCATAGAACTTTTCACAGGGGGTAACTTCATGCACTCCTAATGTTGTGTAGCGATTCATTAGATAAACAACCGTATTCGCCACCTTAGCCCAATTTGACTTTGGTAGATGTTTCTCATTCATCATTGCCCTTGCCACCTCAAGTATGTGCGGATTCTTGTGTTCTGCTACTTGGGTAGGGGTGGTGGCTTCACCCCCCTGCCAAGGGGATTATGGTAGAGAGAAAGAGAAGGAGAGTGACAACAAGAAATGACACAAAAATGAGGGGAAAAAAGCTATCTCTATTACATGCCCCATAAAGGGTTTATATAATACATAATGTAACGGTAAATAATATGTCCGTTACAAAAAGAGACCGTTACATTCTTGTCACATGCACATAATTGTGCATGTGCTGACACATATTCATCCTCACATTCATATACATTACACATACCGAACAACCCCTTTAACGTGTTTTACCCTTAAACCGTCCCATACAACTCCTACGGGTAACACTCCTTCTTCGATCTCCAGTTGATGCTGCTGATCGAGGAGAATCATGTTCGAACAAGAAGCAATGTGCAAGAAGGAAAAATGCTCTATTCGAACTTTGATGGAGGAAGAGGACAAGGTCGGGGAAGAAGATGCCAATTTGGCCAAGGGCGACACAACCAAGAACAACCCCAAGAACACAACTTCCATTACTGACAGGACGTCTCGAACGCGCGAGGCGGAGCTTCCGAAAAAAGGGGAAGCAACCAGGCTGGCCCTTATGTTTCTGAAATTTTCTCTTCATACCCCTCTTCTCTTTCTTCATTCCCTTCTGTCTCCTCTTTTGCTTCTTTCTTTTCTTCTTGTGCGTTCTTCTCTTCTTCTGCTTCTTCTTCCTCCTCTTCATTTCTATTTGTAGTTGTTTGTTAATTCTCACCTCTTGTTCCTCACATTCTTCTTCTTCGTTTGCCTGTACTTTACCTCAATCATCCGAATTAATCACACCATGCGAGATTGAAGGAGATCTGAGATCATGCTCATAATCATGGTCTCTATCACGATCTCTAGATTGAGCAGCCAATTGTCACAATACTACCTTGATTGCATGTGCTATGTCCTTGATGATTCTTCCACGCCTCCCTGTGTGAACTTATTATCAGATCAGTAATTATACTCATGCGGCGGCGGCGGCGATCTCTTCATCAAGAAGGGAGGGAGGAACCACACAGTTGATCCTTCCTTCTCTACCTCAAGGGATCCTGAATTCACTTACAAGGACCATTCTGATGCAGTAACAATATTGGAGTTTTGGATCATTGAAATACTCACAAAACTCTGATTTTGCTATAGAAACCTCACTTGGTGGTGGATAATGATCCACACTGGCCCATAGAACAAATGGGTGAGGATCATCATTTTGCAAACTAAATTCTGCATCATTCTTTGTGTAACATGTTGAGGGATATTTGAGTATGTAAAGACGATGCATGACTATAGGTGGTAAGAGAGTGAAATGCTTTTCTCCTATAACCATTACCTACAGATTCTCATAGTGATCTTTGTGGAAGGACTTGACTGGTTTTATTTTTTTATTTTATATTTTAGTGCCAATCCATAGATTTACTGCTTCAGGCATACATCACAACGCTTCTCCAATCCTTCTTCTCCCCCAACAATCTCATCCACGAGTATATGGAAAAACCCAATGATGCTTGATTCCTTACCGCCTTCCTCAAATCTCTCCTCCATGAGGTCTGGCCTTTCCTCAAGCTCAAGTAGCTTCAACGACCACAACATGTTGGGCAGCATATCTCAGAGCTTTTGAATCGAGTCTTCCATATCCTCAAATCCCACACTTACGTTGACAAACACATTCTGTCGCCACATCTCGTCAAAGCCATCATGGCAGACATCCAAAACCAGATCCCACTCGCATGTGTCCAATAGGTGGTGAGGATTGATGTAGGTTGTGAGACCGAGGAGGAGGCACGACAGTTGCTTGATCTTTACTTGGTGGCTCTTGCCTAGCAGATGCTTCCCTTGTATAGATCCAAGGTGCAGATGTTCACCTATACATCAGGGAGATCGACGAGTCTGATGGCTGTGATGCACTCCTTGATGACAGAGAGTAGTAATACGGGATCAATCTTTTGCCACCACGGAATCAGGCCTCTACATATCAGATGTTGCAAGTGTATTAGGTCAAGAAGACAGGATCTCAGCAAAAGCAACAATGCATCCGTACACAAGCTAGGACAATTTGTCGGGTTTTAATGTAGCTCTCCACCTTGGGAAGCTGCCATGGCAGTGTGAAACACTAAATTTAGTGGTTGATAGTAGACAAGAAAAACTACACATATGCCAATGGGGTGTCAGTCTCCAAATCTTCACGTTAGGAGATTGAGCTTTAGGAAAAGATCTTCGATTGATGTAGAGGAGCTTGAAATATGCACAAGGCTATGAAAGCTTCAAGCGAGAAAAGGCAAAGAAGGGAAGCACTACAGTGCAGATAGAGTAACTGAAAGGGATTGAGAGAGGGAGAGAGGACTTCCTCTCAAGGGAGGGTCGGCCGTTTGGGCGTGCCAAAAGTGTTAATGGGTAGGGGTGGGGGGTGAAGCCTAGAATGGCTTCACCCCCCTCCCAAGTGGATCATGGTAGAGAGAAAGAGAAGGAGAGTGAAATGACACAAAAATGAGGGGAAAAAGCTATCTCTATTACATACCCCATAAGGGGTTTATATAATACATAATGTAACGGTAAATAATATGTCTATTACAAAAGGAGACCATTACATTCTTGTCACATGCCATAATTGTGCATGTGCTCACACATACTCATTCTGACACTCATATACATTACACATACCGAACAACCCCTTTAACGTGTTTTACCCTTAAACTGCCCCGTACAACTCCTACTAGTAACAAGGAGGGTGGATTCTCCCTCGCGAGGACTGCCAACCTGTAAAGAATAGCATGCAGAAACTTGTAGACAAACTGGCTCAGCCAAATTACACCATTAAAACAACGAATGAAGGTTTAATGGAAGCTTAAGAGTAGAGAATACATAGGAGGGATAGAGAGATCAAAAAGCATAAACTTAATTCAAAATAATAATACTCTGTACATAGAATGTGCTCAGAGAACACTTTTATACAAGTCCATGAAAGGACTGATAGAAGTATTTACACATACTTCAATGCTCATACGAGCGACTTACACTAACTCCCAAAAATATGCCAACATACTAGGCTAGATTCGTTGGCCTTCAAAGGCCTACCAATTACAATCCGATCCGGTTCCTGGTTCCGGATACCATCCAGACACTGATCCAACTGTTCGTTCTGGATACCGATCCGGCTCTAGATTATTCAGTAGATCTGGATCCAGTTGAGCTCGCTCGCTCAGTACTCCCCCTCAAGCTCAACTTGAGGTCGAATTGTGGTGTCAGTATCTGTGGTAGTCGGTTCTTCCGGCCGACTCCTTCTAGCGTCATGCCGCCTCATTCACACTCCTCATCCAATCCGGTTCCTCCTTCTGCATCTTGTTCGGTTCTGCTCTCCTCGACCTCCTCGGTCAGCATGTTTGCTCAACAGGCCCATCTCAGCTCCTTCATTGTTGCGACTGTGGCGCTTGTCAACTCTTCATCTCCTCCGTATCGGTGTCGACTTCCACTCCCTCCTCGTCCACTTGGCCTTTAATAGATCCGGCTCCTCTGAATCGGTTGTCTCTAATTCGTTCCAGCTCTTGTTCGAGTTGGTTGTCTCCAACTCGTCCTTTATCTCTAGACCCTTCACGACACCAGACCACGTTTGTGTCTTATTCTTCTTCTTCCGGCCCATCTCAGCTCCTTCGCTACTACGACTGTGGTGCTTTTCAACTCGTCATCTCCTCCGTGTCGGTGTCGACTTCCGCTCCCTCCTCATCTGCTTGGCCTTTAGTAGATCCGGCTCCACTGAATCGGTTGTCTCTGATTCGTTCCAGCTCTTGTTCAAGTTGGTTGTCTCCAACTCGTCCTTTATCTCTAAACCCTTCACAACACCAAGCCATGTTTGTGTCTTATTCTTCTTCTTCCAGTCGGCCTTGTCCTTCTTGACTTTGCCACCATCACCGCTTGCTCGAACTTGTTCGGATATGCTGACTTCTTCAATTGACTCGCCTTCCTTTTTCTTCTTGTCTCCCCCTGTCTTGGTTCTTTCTTCCTCTCTGGCTCCTTGTCCAATGGCATTACCTGTTTCTATTCTCCCCCTCAAGTGTGGCACGTCAAGATGTTGTAGACCGAGCATCTCCAAGAAGTGTTGCAACTTATCCGATCCAAGCAGTTTGGTGAAGATTTCAACAACTTTCTAATCCGTTTGAGCATACCGAAGTTCAACTTCATCGCTCAGGACCCGGTCACGCACAAAGTGATAATGTACTTCTATGTGCTTTGTCCGAGCATGAAATATGTGGTTCTTAACAAGCTGTATGCTGCTTACGTTGTCACAATAGATCAGGATCGGGGTGGGTACGTAGATCCGCAGGTCTTGCAGCAACCGTCAAAGCCATATAACGTCACATGTGGCAATGGTAGCACCCTGATATTCAGCCTCACTGCTCGACAAAACCATTGTTGGTTTCTTTCTTTGCTATACCACACAACAATTATGCTACCAAGAGAAAACTTGACTAGCATCTATATATCCGACTAGCATTTCAGCTAGACTGTGTCAGTATAACAGTCCCTTGTCCTTAGTGTTGTTAACATACCAGAGTATCCGGTGTACAAACTTAAGGTGCTCCATGGTTGGCTTCTACGTGAATTGGCTAATCACTCCAACTGGATATCTGATGTCGGGTCGGGTGATCGTCAAGTAGATAAGGCTTCCAACAATTTGTCAGAACCGTTTCTCGTTGCAGGTCGTTGTTGAGTCGAGACATAGCTTCAAATTCCAGTCCAAGGGTGTGGAGACTGGTCGGCAATCCGTCATGCCGAACTTGTACAACATATTCAACACATAATGTTGTTGTGAGAGAAATATGCCATCGGGGGTTTGGATCACCTTGATCCCTAGAAAATAATGACGGTCCCCCAGGTCCTTCACGGCCGACAGCTGGGACTTCACTCAGTCGATTTCATCGTGCCCGGGTCCGGTGATCACTAGATCATTTACATAAAGCAAGATACATGCTAGACCATCCGGACCTTTTTGGATGAACAGTGAAGAGTCAGATTTTGAAGCCACTAACCCATCTTATGCAACCACTGCGTGATCTTCGAATTCCAAGCTCGCGGGGCTTGCTTTAGACTGTAAAGCGACTTCTTGAGTTGGCACACTGTCGACTTGTTCACCTCTTATTGAAAACTGGGAGGCTAGATCATGTGGACCTGTTCTTCAAGGTCACCTTGAAGAAACACATTCTTCACATCCATCTGATGAAGTTGCTACCTCCCTGCTGCAACAACTGCCAACACCACACAGACCATTGTCATCTTCCCTACCATAGCGAAGGTCTCGTCGTAGTCAATTCCATGGGTCTGTGCATATCCCTTCGCCACTAACCGAGCCTTGTACCGGTTGACCGAACCATCAACATTATACTTTACCTTATACACCCAATTGCAACCGATTGGTTTGGAATGTCGGGGAGGATCAATCAGGTTCCATGTGTTGTTGGCATCCAGTGCCCGCATTTCTTCCTCCATAGCGGTACTCCAATGTGCGTTCTGTGCTACTTCTTCATAGCTTTTCGACTCACGCACTTCCGCCACCTTGGTCATGTACGCATAGTGATGCGACATGTACTCATTATATCCATACCTCTTTACGAGGTTCTTCTGGCAGGTTCATCGGCGATCATGTGGACCTGTTCTTCAAGGACACCTTGAAGAAACACATTCTTCACATCCATCTGATGACGATGCCACCTCCTTGCCGCAGCAACTACCAACACCACACGGACCATTGTCATCTTCGCTACTCATGAGAGAGAGATGATAGAAAAGAGAGATAAATAAGATATATAGATCCAAAACAACAAAGATTTATTGATAATGAATGATTATGGTATAAGTAAGAGAGAAAGAAGATACATAAACTCAAGCCTACAAGGATAAATTGATCACTAGAAAAACACACTACATGAATAGGCAAGAAAAACAGCACAAGAAAGAGACTCTTCTACCACCTTACTCTTCTTGCTTTATATAAAGTTCTCTTCCACTAGATAAGTTTCCCTTGCTTTCTTTTTTATGCTTTTTTTAGAGCTTTTCATCGTGTCCTATTCTTATCTATGACACAACAATATTCAAATCTGTTGAGAGACAAGCTCAACATCGGCCGGATCGGCTGAAGAAGCTGAGGACCGGATCGGTTGGGACCGATCGGTTAGGCCGAATGCGTAAACCGGTATGCAGACAGGTGCGTAGGTAGAGCCGGATTGGTGCGTAAACCAGGAGGCCGTTAGGAAAGATATTCCGTGAGGAATATATTTGGGAGTTAGTGTAGGAGCTCTTAATGAGCATTGCAGTACTGTCAGTACTTCGGTCAGTCCTTCTAGGACTTGTATAAAAGTGTTCATTGAGCACACATATGTATAGAGTGTGGTGAATAGAGATTTAGTACTGTTGTTGAATATAGTTCTTGTTTTTCTCTCTCTCACTCTCTCTGTCTCTCCTGCGTATATTGCGTAAGCTCAAGCTCTCCATTAAACCTGAGTTTTCTTCCTTCTGTTCCATGTTCATACTTGCTTCCGCACGTTACTTTTTACATGGTATCAGAGCGCGAGGGTTGAGAACCTTTCTGCAGCCGACATAGCTTGACGAAGAAGAACAAGAAGAACGATGGATAGAGGCATGGCGAGCTCCCTTCCAATAGAGAATCTTGACAGAACCAACTACGCATCTTGGTCCTACAAGATGCACCAGTACCTGCTCGGGCATGGCTACTGGAGTTATGTCGAAGGAGCTAATGATGCGGCACCCGAATCGACACACAGAGACTTCCCGTTGTGGGAGCAATCGGCGAGCAGGGTATTATACTGCTTCGCGTCATGTGTGGGCGAACAACTATTGAGCTATGTTCGGGATGCAAAGATGCCGAAGGGTGTGTGGGAAAACCTGAAGAAGATTTTCGCCGCGAGCACCATAGCCAGGAAGCTTCAGCTCCGACAGGAGTTGAGCAACCTACGACAACGCGACTTGTCGGTGGCGGACTATAGCTCGAAGATCAAGGATATCTGCGACTCCCTCGCCTCCATAGAGGTGAACATCGAGGAGAGCGAGATGGTCCAGATCTGTCTCGGAGGTTTGGCGTCGAAGTTCGGAGCGTTCCGAAAGGATGTGTGTACCCGGGAGAATACGTTGTCCTTTTTCGACTTACAGTCAATGCTCCTGGTAGAGGAGAACCACGCGGGTGCCTCTACAAGCACGCACACCGACAGCAGAATGTTGTACACGGAGGGAGATAGGCCCCGTGGATGTGGAGGACGAGGCGAGTCAGCGTGCAATGGAGGCGGCCGATGAGATCAAGGAAGAAGGCACCAAAGTGATGCCGACAGCAACTCCGAACCCTCCGGAAACAGGGGGAGTCGAAGCGATGAGAACCGGCAAGGGAAGGCCATCACGGAGTATTGGTACTGTGGCAAGAAAGGCCACAGGGAAAGTGAGTGCTGGAAGAAGCGTGCCGATTCGGAGAGAACCGGTTCCGGAAACGGCTCCGGACATACCGACAAGGGAAATCAGCAGCGATCGCACTACGCCGAAGACTCCGGGAGAGCCGGAGAAGGGTCTGCCTTCGTGACGAGACATGAAGCAAACTCAATGAAACGGACCACCCCGAGATCGGACGAGGTGTGGTACGTAGACTCCGGCGCGTCAAACCACATGACGAGCCATAAGGAGTGGTTCTTGTACCTTGAAAAACCGATACAACCTGGAGTAGTCGCAACTGGAGACGACACTCCGCATCTGATCGCGAATGTCGGAGAAGTTTTCCTTAGCCATGTCGGGCAGAAAGGCAAACTCATGAACGTACTGCACGTTCCGACAATCACGAAGAACCTGGTCTCGGTCAGACAGATCGTCGACCAAGGGATGGAGGTTCGGTTTACACACCTCGGGTGCTTCATTGAGGAAGAAGGTCGTGTGATTGCGCAAGGGCGCAGAGACGGGAGGATGTTCATCTTCGATTCCACTGACGGTGGCACCGCAATGTTCGCAAAGGGACAAAAATCCGAGTTGGACATCGACTTGTGGCACAAACGGATAGGCCACGTCCACTACCAACGGCTTCAAGATCTGCAATCGAAACAGGTAGTGTTCGGATTGCCCAAATTTAGTGGCCGAAAGGCACAAATTTGTGAAGCCTGCCAGCTCGAGAAGCAACACAAACTTCCTTTCCCCAACGAGCGAAACTAGAGCCGGAACAAGCTCGACCTTATACACTCCGATGTATGGGGGCCGACACAAAACATTAGTCTTGGCGGGAGCCAATATTTCGTCTTCTTCATCGACGACCACACGCGGCACACGTGGATCTACCTCATTGAGAGGAAGAGCGAAGTCTTCGACTGTTTCCCGAACCTCAAAGGGTTCGTGGAATAGAAAACGGGACGAAGGATCAAGTGATTGCGGTCGGATGGCGGGAAAGAGTACTTTTCTAGTCAATTCAACGGTTATCTACAACAAATGGGAATTCGGCGCGAATTTAGTTGTAGATACACGCCGGAGCAGAACGGCATGGCCGAGAGGAAGAATCGGTCAGTTGTGGAAGCGGCACGGGCAATGCTGGAGGAGAAGAGCTTGCCCAAGTTTTACTGGGCCGAGGCGGTAAGGACCGCGGTATACATCCAGAACCGGATCGGAGACAAAGTGTCAGCGCACGAGCTATATTTCGGAACGAAGCCGAACTTGCGACACTTGAGGGTGTTCGGTAGCATTGCGTATGTGCATGTACCGAAGGAGAAAAGGAGGAAGCTAGACGCAAAGGCCGAGAAATGCATCTTGGTCGATTACTCGGACGAGCAGAAGGGTTATAAGTGCTATAACCCTCACACCAAACAAGCGTGTGTTAGCCGCGACGTTGTGATTGACAAGTCCGCGTCCTGGTACCAGCCCCCGACTCCGAACCCCGACTCCAATCCGAGTTCTGACGATGAGGTCATCGAGGCCGAGATGCCTCCGGATGAGCCCGAAATCGAGACCCGCGAAGAGAGTCCGATTTCTCTCCGTTTAACTGGACCGATTGGACGACTGAGTCGGTACGATCAGTTCGATGAAAAGCCGGCGAGTAGTGGAGACTCGGCTATGCATTCCCCGCGCCGGAAGCCGAGGAGACGGTTTACGCGCAAAGAGAAAGGGAAGAAGAAGGTGTCGGATTCCAGCACGGATAGGAACGAGTCAGACCGACGTGAGTTCGACTCCGAGGGAACCGGTGACGGGTCTTTAAAGGTGAAGTCCGCGTCGACCGAGAAGGCCTTGACATCGGCTAATGTGAGATTACGCCGATCTCCCCACCAGAAGAATCCTGTTTTGCGGTTCGGATACAACGAGTACATGGCGCATCACTATGCGTACATGACCCGTATAGCGGAAGTGCGTGA
This sequence comes from Azolla caroliniana, assembly GCF_043228905.1. NCBI lineage: Eukaryota > Viridiplantae > Streptophyta > Polypodiopsida > Salviniales > Salviniaceae > Azolla > Azolla caroliniana. The sequence goes on from NW_028230437.1 coordinate 7,840,077, forward strand.
GCCGGAGAGCTACGCAAAAGCGGCGAAGGACGCGAATTGGCGCGCCGCAATGGAGGAAGAGATGCACGCATTGGCGGAAAACGAGACCTGGGATCTGGTTGACGCACCGAAGGGTGTGAAGCCAATCGGATGTAGGTGGGTGTACAAGGTCAAGTACAACACCGACGGCTCGGTCAACCGATACAAGGCCCGGTTAGTGGCAAAAGGTTACGCGCAGAAACACGGCATCGACTACGATGAGACGTTTGCGTCGGTCGCGAAAATGACGACCGTCCGTGTTTTGCTCGCAGTAGCTGCGGTGAAGGGGTGGCACTTACATCAGATGGATGTAAAGAATGCGTTCCTGCAAGGTGACCTTGAGGAACAGGTGTACATGGTACAACCCCCCGGATTTCACTCTGGAACGAACTCCTCGGCAGTATGCCGACTGAAGAAGTCCCTTTATGGACTGAAGCAAGCCCCGCGTGCCTGGAACGCGAAGATCACGCAACAACTGCGTCGGATGGGCTTCGTCACGTCAAAATCGGACTCTTCCCTGTTCATCCAGAAAGGTCAACTCGGACTGGTTAGTATTTTACTATATGTTGATGACTTGGTCATCACCGGCGCCAACCTAGGTGAAATCGACCGCGTGAAGCTCCAGCTTGCGGCATTGTTCGACATGAAGGATCTGGGGGACCTTCATTACTTCCTCGGGATCGAAGTGATCCGTACCCCCGAAGGCATATTGATCAGCCAACGTCATTACGTGCTGAGTATGCTCTTCAATTTAGGGATGGCCGACTGTAAGTCCGTCTCGACTGCTCTGGACAGAACCGTCAAGCTTCGTCCCGATACAGGAAAGGTATTTGACCCGACGAGGTTCCGACAAATTGTCGGAAGCCTCATATACTTGACCATCACCCGGCCCGACCTCAGTTATCCGGTCGGAGTGATCAGTCAGTTCATGGCTACTTAGGGACCTGCAAGAGGAGGTGTCAGATCCGACGACGATCTACTGCGACAACCTCAGCAGAATCCAGCTCGCGAAAAACCCTGTTTTCCACGCACGGACCAAGCACATTGAGGTGCACTAGCATTTCGTCCGTGAACGTGTCGTTTCCGGTGAAGTCGAACTGCAGTACGTTGCGATGGATCGACATACTGCCGACATCTTCACCAAGCCTCTTGGTCTGGACAAGTTGCGGCAATTCTCAGGTGCACTCGGATTGCGTCACCTCGACGGGGGAGAACAGTCCCGAACAACCAAGCAAGGCAGCAGGAAAGGAGTGGAAACCGTGACACCAGGTCGGTTGACTCGTTTGTCGAGTTCGACTTCGGATCGGCTGAAGAAGCCGAGGGCGGACCCGCGGAAAAGTCCGAAAGAGGACAGAAGGGGAGCAGCCGAAGGAGAGAGCAGAAGCCAACCACGCATGGGGAAGATGATGCCATCAAGGGCGAGAAGACTGAAGACGAGTTGGAGACAGCCAACTCGGACGAGAGCAAAAACCGATCGGAGGTAGCCGAATCGGTTCGGATGTTTGATTCAGATACGCTGAATCAACCGAGGCCCAAGCGGAAGAAAAGGCAGTAGGAGAAGCATCAACACCACAACAGCAGAAGAGCTGATAAGGGCCACATGAGCAGACAAGCCAACCGCGCAGAGTCGAACAAGTCGTGGAGCGCGAGCGAGGCGTGAAGCCAGGTGGAACCGGAGCTGTGAGCCCAAAGATCTCGAAGAGCCTCAAGTTGAGCTTGAGGGGGAGTGTTGAGAGACAAGCTCAACATCGGCCGGATCAGGTGAAGAAGCCGAGGACCGGATCGGTTGGGACCGATCGGTTAGGCCGAATGCGTAAACCGGTACGCAGACCGGTGCGTAGGTAGAGCTGGATTGGTGCGTAAACCGGGAGGCCGTTAGGAAAGATATTCCATGAGGAATATATTTGGGAGTTAGTGTAGGAGCTCTTAATGAGCATTGAAGTACTGTCAGTACTTCGGTCAGTCCTTCTAGGACTTGTATAAAAGTGTTCATTGAACACACATATGTATAGAGTGTGGTGAATAGAGATTTAGTACTGTTGTTGAATATAGTTCTTATTTTTCTCTCTCTCACTCTCTCTGTCTCTCCCGCGTATACTATGTAAGCTCAAGCTCTCCATTAAACCTGAGTTTTCTTCCTTCTGTTCTGTCTTCATACTTGCTTCCGCACGTTACTTTTTACAAAATCGTTATATCTCCCTCGTCCGAGCTCCATATTTAGAGCTTTAAAAAGCTATAGATAGCTCTCTTCATAAGTTTCCTAACCCATATTTGCACATTATATTTGGATTCCAAAAGAATGAGTTATGAGCATTTGGTTCAGACTGTATTTGGTGGCTCGCTTTTTTCTTCTTTTACTTTTCTCCATGTGTCTTGCTTTTTGTTTGACTTATCCTCAAGAACTTGGTTTGTGTTCTTGACCTCTGGATGTGAATGCTCCATACCTTATATTGTTGTTGTGTTCAATACTTTGAATTCTAAAAACACTTTCATAGCTACCAAAGTGAAGGTCTCATCGTAGTCAATTCCATGGGTCTGTCCATATCCCTTTGCCACTAAGCCTTGTAGTTGTTGACCGAACCGTCAACATTGTACTTTACCTTATACACCCTATTGCAACTGATCGGCTTGGAATGTTGGGGAGGATCAACCAGGTTCCATGTGTCGTTGGGATCGAGTGCCTGCATTTCTTCCTCAATAGCTGCACTACAGTGTGTGTCTTGTGCCGCTTCTCCGTAGCTCTCCGGCTCACATACTTCCACCACCTTGGTCATGTACCCATAGTGATGCGCCATGTACTCATTATATCCATACCTCTTTACGGGGTTCCTTTGGCGGGTTGATTGGTGTAACTTCTCGTTAGCCGATTTGAGGGCCCTCTTGGTTGGCTTGGACTTCGTTTTTGAAGGTCCGTCTTCATCATTTCCGGAGTCAGGTTCACTCCGATCTGACTCTTCCTTGCCGGTGTCGAATTCCGACATCTTTTTCTTCCCCTTCTCCTTGCACGTGAACCGTCTCCTCAGTTCCTTGCACGGGGAAAGCACGACAAAGTCTCCACTACTCGCCAACTCGTCGTCCGATTGTTCATTCCGACTCAGTCGGTCATTCGGCCCACTTAGCCCAAATGAGATCAGACTCTCATCTAGAGTATTGAACTCTTGTTCATCTACCTGGGGCTCTTCAGGCTCACTAGCCTCATCTTCCGGAATTGGGTCGGAGTCGGGAGTCGGGAGTCGGAGTTGGTAGAGTATACCAGGATGCCCATTCATCGAACTCCACATATCGACTTACGCAGACTGTCTTCGTCTAGGGGTTATAGCACTTATACCCCTTCTGCTCATGAGAGTAGCAGACTAGTATTTATTTCTCCGACTTTGGGTCCAGCTTTCTCTGTTTCTCATTCGGTACATGCACATATGCTATGCTACTGAATATCCAAAGGTGCCTTAAATTCGGCCTTCACCCAAAATATAGCTCGTGTGCTGACACCTTGTCTCCAATCCGGTTTTGAATGTAGACGGCTATCCTACCCGCCTCCGCCCAGTAGAATTTGGTCATGCTTTTCTGCTCAAGCATTGCCCTTGCCGCATCGACAATCAACCGGTTCTTCCTCTCAACCACACCATTTTGTTCCAATGTGTACCCCCAGCTAAATTCTCTCCGAATTCCTTTCTTTTGCAGATAACTGTTGAATTGGCCAGAAAAATATTATTTTCTGTCATTCGACTACAAGCACTTGATCTTCCTCTCCGTTTCCCGTTCGACAAGACTTTGTAGGTTCCGGACAATCGAAGACTTCACTTTTCTTCTCGATGAGGTAGATCCACATGTGCCGGCTATAGTCGTCAATGAAGGAGACAAAATATCTGCTCCCACCAAGACTAACGTTCTGAGCCGGTCCCCATACATCTGAATGTATTAGGTCGATCTTGTTACAGCTTCGGTTTCTTTCGGTGGGGAATGGAAGTCGGTTCCCAAGGTGGCAGGCTTCACAAATTTGGACCTTCTGACCACTCAATTGCGGCAATCCAAAAACAACATGTTTCTATTACAGGGCTCGAAGCCTCTGATAGTTGACGTGGCCGATCCGCTTGTGCCTAAGATTGATGTCAAACTCAATCTTCTGCCCTTTGGCAAACAAGGCGGTGCCGAGGTCGTTGGTGTCGAGGAAGAACATCCTCCTGTCCTAGCGCCCTTGCACAATTATTTGGCCTTCTTCCATATTAATAGACTATATAATGTCTTACACGAGGAGTGCAGGCACGATACTTCTTTGGCTGCGATTAGTGTTATTTGGTTAACTATCTAAGGATTTAGGGTTTGGGTTTGAGGGTTTCGGGTATATGGGTTAACTGAGGGTTAACGGTTAACTGAGGTCTTTGGGTTTTTGGATTAAATATCTTAAGGTAGAGAGAGAGGAAAAAGAAATGATTTAGAGAGGGAGAAAGGTAAAGGTAGAGAGAGAAAGAGAAAGGGAGGGAAGGAGGAGATAGAGATAGAGATAGAGAAAGGGAAAGTTAAGAGAGAAGAAATGTGAAGGTAGAGAGGGAGAAGATAGGGGGGGATTCTCACGTGGTAAATATAGGGAGATAAAACTTGTGGTTTTAAAAATAAAACTAAAGAGAGGAGTTAGTGTGGATCTATAGTAATGTTTTTTGTGTTGACTAGTGAAGACTGTAGATTTTTAGATTTAGTCCAACAAATTATTGGTTTGGGGATGTGTTGTAGTAGAGGATCTTCTTGGAGGTTTAAGTGTAGGCTAGTAAGGGTTTCTTTTATTCCTAGATTAGGGGCTTGGTGTGTGAATTTTTGTTTAAAGATTATGGGTGTGGGGGTTTGGTTAATGGTTTTGTTTGAGAGGAGAGTTGGTCTAAGGGAATAGGGGTGTTTTTTTAATATATTGAGGATAAAGTGTGTAGGGTATCCTCGTGCTCGTAGTTTATTAAAAAATAGTTGTTGCATTTTTAAATAACCTTGGGCTGTACTTTCTCTAATAATGTATCTTTTAAGTTCGTTCGAGAGGAAGCTTGTTTTGACGTGGATAGGATGTGTCGAGGTGAAGGGTATATATTGGTAAGTATTGAGTTCTTTTTGAAAACAATTAAAGATGAAATTATTATTAGCGAAGTTTATCTAAAGGTCGAGAAAAGGAAGTTTAGTGAGAGTGGTTTGGATGGTTAGTTTAATGGAGTTTTGAGTGGTAATACTATAGAAATTTAGGTAGTCTAAGAGTTGTGTTTTCATACCGGTCCATACTCCAAAGACATCGTCAATATATCTCGTCCATGCACAATTATTTGGCCTTCTTCCACTATGAAGCACCAAGGTGCATAAACCGCACATGCATTCCCTGGTCGACGATGTACCCGACCGACACCAGGTTCTTTGTGATTGTCGGAACATGTAGTACGTTCATCAGCTTTCTCTTTTGTCCGACATGGCTTAAGGGAACTTCTTCAACATGCACAATTGAGTGAGGAGTGTCATCTCCGGTTTCGACAACTCCCGGTTACTCTGGCTTTTCCAATAACAGGAACCACTCTTCGTGGCTCGTCATGTGGTTAGATGCTCCGGAATCAACATACCATACTTCCTTTTATTTGGAGGTGGTCTTCTTCATCGAGTTAGCCTTGTGCTTCATCACAAAGGCTGACCCTTTTTCAGTCTTCCTGGTTCCGGATCCTTCCAATCCTTCAGCGTAGTGCGAGCTTCGCCAGTTTCCCTATTTAGCCTTGCCGGATCCAGATTTATCCGAATCGGTGCACTTCTTCCAACATTCACTCCCTCGATGGCCTTTCGTGCTGCAATACCAACATTCCGTTTCGGTCTTTGATTTCCGGTTTTCGGCGCCGCTTTGACTCCCCCTGCTTGTGGAGGGTCCAAAATTGCTGTCACCACTTTATCTGTGCCTCTGATTCTGCTCTTGTCGGCCACCTCCATTGCGTGCCGACCCACCTCGTCCTCCACATCCACGAGGCTGATTTGCCTTCGTGTACCGCATCCGGTTGTTCGATTGAGTGGTCCTTGACCCACTCGCGTGATTTTCTTTGACCATCAGCATTGATTGCAGGTGGAAGAAGGACAATGGCTTCTCCTTGGTGCAAATTGTTGTCTAGATTGGCTCGTACTATTGTGCTAGACCACCAAGGCAAATTTGGACCATCTTGTCTTAGCCCACCATCATGTTGATGGAACCGAGCGTGTCACAAATCCCCTTGATCTTGGTGGTGTAGTCGGAAACTGACACATCCCGTTGCCGGATATTGTTGAGCTCTTCCAAGAGCTGCAACTTCCGAGTCGTGGTACTTGCGGCAAAAATCTTTCTGAGATTTACCTACGCCTCCTTCAGGGATTTTGCATCTCTGATATAGCCAACCATTTGGTCATGCACACAGGACCAAGGCAGTACAACACCCTGCTCACTCCTTGCTGCCAGACCGAGAAGTCCTTGTGTGCCGAATCCGGCGCTGCTTCATTTGCTCCTTCCACTTATCTCTAGTATCCGTACCCTAGTAGGTACTAGTGCATTTTATACGACCAGGATGCATAGTTGTTCCTGTCGAGTTTTTCTATCTGAACCGAACTCGCCATGCTTTTGTCCATCCTTGTCTTCTTTCTTCTGTTCTTTTTTGGATATTAGGGTTGTCTTCGAATGCGTTAGTTGGCTACAAAGGTTCTCCACCCTTGCATTCTCATACCATGTAAAGAATAGCGTGCGAAAGCTTGTAGACAAACTGGCTTAGCCGGATTACACCAATAAAACAAAGAATGAAGGTTTAATGGAAGCTTAAGAACAAAGAATACACAGGAGGGATAGAGAGAGCAGAAAACTTAAACTTAATTCAAAATAATAATAATCTGTACATAGAATGTGCTTAGAGAGCACTTTTATACAAGTCCATGAAAGGACTGACAGAAGTACTGACAAGTACTTCAATGCTCATACGAGCGACTGACACTGACTCCTAAACATATGCCTATGTACTAGGCTAGATTTGTAAGCCTCTAATGGCCTACCAGTTATAATCCAATCCAGTGTTGCGAAATAACGACGAGGACACGTGAACTTTGAGGCAAGACCCCAAGGCCTCCGACCGGAAGATATCAAATTCGTATGCTTATATTAAACAATTAATGGAAAATGAGAAAGATTGACAAATTTCATTAATAAATAGAAAAGAAAAATTACAATCAATCCCAAGATTTGGATTACAAAAGTTTTATCTTAAGGAGATTACTAGAATAATAGATTAGAAGAAACTAAGATATGGATTCAATAGAGATTTAGGGTTCTTTGGCTTTTCTAAGAGATTATGGTTTATGAGTTCAATAGCTTCCATATGGAAAATTAGGGTTTTTGGCTTCAATAAGATACAGGAGCTCAGAAGGAAAAAAGAAAAAAAAATTAAGATAATATGGAGAGAGCATGAGTGTAGGAAAAAAATGGAATTTTATATGGAGTTCTCCCTTGATCATCTACATGTCCACTTTTTGTTGCATGGCCTCTACTTTTAGTTACATCTTTTTTAGTTACATCTTTTTTAGCTTTCTCTTTTAGTTACATCTTTTTTTAGTTGCATGGCTTTTTCTTTTAGTTGCATGCGACCGTCCACATGACCTTTACTTTAGTTTTCTTCACTTCCATTTAATTAGCCACATGATCCTATCATCTGTTCGGTTTACGTCCAGCCTTGTCCGGTCACCGATTCCGTCTGATCGCCGATTGTCGCCGCCTCACCAGCTCTGCCGCCGGTTCCGGTTTGCTTACCGACCGATTCCGGGTTTTGCTTACCGGTCGGGTCCGGTTTCACTTACCAGTCTAGGTCCGGTTTTGCTTACCGATTTTGCTTACTGACCGGTTTCAGTTTTGCTTACCGGTCGGGTCCGGTTTCACTTACCAATCTAGGTCCGGTTTTGCTTACCGATTTTGCTTACTGACCGGTTTCAATTTTTCTTACCGACCAGTTTCCGGTTTTGCTTACCAGTCGGGTCCGGATCTGGTTTTGCTTACTGGTCTGGGTTCCGGTTTTGCTTACCGGCAGGTTTCCAGTTTTTGGGAACTTAGCCACCATGATCCATCAAGACAAAGTGGCGAAAGAGCTCTTACCACAAATGAAAATGAGGGGTCTCAAAGTGCTTATATAGCCAGGGCCTTAAGTTTCCTATCTATGTGGGATACTTCAAAATTCTATTTTCCCTATCTTCTCAAGCTTTATCTCCACCTAAGTTGATATGTAGTTGTCTATTTTGTATGTAATAAAATACGTTTTGAAGCTCTTGAGTACATCCATATTCCTATAACAAGCTACTAATCTACTCTAAAATAATTGTTTCATTCTTTTCTTAAATAGTGTGTGAAGATTCACATGACATTTGCCCCCACCAAACCTGCACATCCACCGGTATTTGTCAATTTCGGTGAAGCTTGACTTTTATTTACTATATTTCTTCATCGATGCCCAAGACAGAATCGTCAAAAGCTTCGAATCCAATTACTATTCTATCTCTTCTCTTGAAAATCTTGATTCTTTTACCAGAAATTGGCAAAGCAAGTGGTGTACCATCCAGTTCTTCGAAATGATATGTTGCATTTTCTTCCACTTTCTTCACCACATATGGTCCAAACCATCGTTGTGAAAATTTTCGAGCCGTACTATGTTGGTTGTCTAGGCCACTGTCATAGACTAGCACCCAATCTCCTTCAACGATTTTCCTCAGACGAAGACGATGTCGTTTATCAAAGTCTTTTTGGTTCTTTAGCCTTGCATTCTTTAGCCGCGCTTTAGCCACCTCTATATCTTCCAAATTCCGCTCCAACTATTGAATCCTCAATACTAGAAGATCTTCTCTACTTATCTCATCTTGCCATGACAATGCAAACCATGAAATAATACTTTGTTCTATAGGCATTATCGGCTTTTGTCGGAATATGAGCTCTGCCAGCATGTATCCCATCACCGTGCTATGAGTAGTCCTATCAGCCCATAGTGCAAATGGCAATAGACATGGCCATTCTCCTATTTTCCCATGGCAAGCTTTCACTAAAACCTTCACAATCGGTCCATGTCCACGTTCCACCTTCCCATTTGCTTCCGGATTATACGCCATGGTAAGAGATAGTTTGATTCCCATCCTAGAGAAGAATTCTCTAGCTTCATTGGTGTCCAGTTCGCCTCTATCAGCCATTATCTTGCCGACGCATCCATATATGCAAATAACATCTTCAAGATGAAATTTGCATACTGATGATGTTTCTTTAGTTCTCAATGCTCGCCTTTCAACTTGATTGGTAAGATCTTCTCTTGCACGCACAAGATACCTCATCTACCATAGCCCCATTGGCATCATTACAATGGCCACCATCCACTTGTAATGCATAGCCAACAGGTAAGTCGGATGAAGTTTATCTCGATGGCGAATATTCAAAAACATCTGACATTCCTTACATGTTTCCACATAAGCCACCAATATTTCTCCTTAAGCTTCGCAAACGTAGACCATATTCCTCGATGGCCTGCAAAAACTCTATCATGAAATTCAGACATTAGTTTTTGTCGATCCTCAAGCTTGCAGAAAACTCTCATCGGAGTCCCATTCTTCTTTTTTGCATGCCTCCAAAGAGCTTTATCCTTAAGGAAATACTTATATACTTTCTTCGGAATTCGATGGAATTCTTCCGTCGACCATGATTCATCTTTTTGGAGAGAACTCAAGTATTTCCCGATCTCCACGAATTCTCCTTCGTAGTCCTCTTCTATGAAAGTAGTTAGCACCCAAGCGTAGGAACTTGTAAAGAAATCCAAGCCAACATCCTCCTCATCAGAATGTCGATCTTCTTCTCCGTTGTATCTCGCTCGTGATAACATGTCTGCAACGACATTACGCTTCCTAGCTACATGACGGATCTCCAGGTTGAGTGATTTGATATATTCAATCCAACGCAACATGGCAATATCTAGTGTATTGCAACCAGATATCATACCCAATATTGGTAAGCAATCTGTCTCAATTATGACTTCTGCTCCAATAAGTTAATCATGATCAGATTTGATTGCCGAGACGATTCCCTATAGCTCTCTCTTCACTTGGGCATACCTTCTTTGCCTGTCACTCAACACTTTCGCGCCAAACCGAATTGCATATCTGTTGCAATCTTCGTCTTCTTGGTTGATAACCCATCCGATTCCAATTGGACTAGTATCCACGGTCACGAAAATGGGCTTGCCATATGAATAGTCCGCTTTCCATAATGCAGGTGCCTCCATCAATAATTTCTTCAGCCTTCGGATGGCGATTGTATGCTCGCTCGTCCATTCGAACATCCACTTCTTCTTTAGTAGACCATATAATGGCTCAGCAATGTGGGTGTAGTGTGGAATCCAAATATGATAAAACGTGCATGCTCCAAGGAACCTTTGAACCTCCATTTGGGTTACGCATTCTTCTTTCATGTGTTGGATTGCATTCACCTTGGATGGCGAAGGCTTCCGACCATATGCTCCACACAAGTGACCTACCACCAAGATCTCCGGTTGCCCGAATGCGGATTTTTCTCCCGAAAATGTCAAATTCGCATCTTCGAGCCTTTGGAGCACCTTCTCGCAATCTTTCATATGATCCACGACGAACTTTCTACATCCATCCTTATCTTTTGATTCATCCTTCTCTTCATCCGAACATCCTTTTATCGAGATATCATCTAAGAATGGCATTGTGATATCCGGGATGCAATCCTTCAAGACCTTGTTCGTGGCATTCACCATATGAGCCACCGAGTTCGTTGCGCCTTGAGGTGAGGTACACATCCGCACCAACCCGATTGGAGTTCTCATGGTTGTAATGTCACGACTGTCGACCGCCAACTAGAATTGATTGTAGCCAGAGTAGAGATCGTCGATGGAGTAGATGAACCAGCTCGCAAACACCTTGGCAAATTCATCCACAATCAGACCGATTCCAGCATTCCGAATTGTCACCTTGTTGACGGGTTGAAGATCTTGAATGAATCACAACGATCCATTCTTCTTCGGCACCGTGAACCACCTATTAGAATAAGGAGTGTTCGACGGTTCTAGAATTCCCATCCTCACGTTCTCCTTTAAGAGCTCGATCAGCTTCGGTAGGTGTGCTCTCGGAACCGGTATCGGTTTCAAATTCCAAGGCACATGCACCAGCGTGCAGATCACCATCGGTTCTACCGTCCTTGGATTAGCACACCCGATTTCTTGTGGGAAAAACGCGAAAGCCTTCCCATGTCTTTCAAGCATTCCACGAAGCATCCGCTCCTCTTCAGGGAGGAGGAAATCTTCCCTTCCAACACGTAGCTTCCCTTTTGTCTCATCAGTGAAGATGTGACCAATTGTATTTGGATTCCTTAAGCTTGGATCTTTTGCAACTTCCTTCATCTTTTGCCATCTATCTTCCAGTAGCAGAACTACAACTGGCTTGATCTTCCTATCCACAGTTTTATATTTTGTGTTGACTTCAACTTCCTCCATCAAGAGGCCTCAATGATATTCATCAATGATAGTTTACATGTTGACAGAGTTAACCGAAATCACATGTTGATGGTGAGGATAGCTCAAGTCCACGACTTCCTCGATTTCGCCGATGGTGTCGTTAAATGAGGGTTCCTCCAGAATATAAGACACGAATTCTTCTTCTTCGATTATGCTTTCTTCTTTCAGAACTCTCGAAGTCTTGTATTCGATGTTTGTCCTTGTTGAGTAGTGTTAGTTTGCATGCGCCACTAGGTGTGACACATGTTGCTTCTCCTTGCAATCCTTGCGCTCTACTTCTTTGTGGGGACTTATGATTGCCCGGACTATTTGTACCCCATGTTTCCATAGTCCACTTTAAACATTCGAGGATTCGCCTCCAAGGCTATCTCGGTTCCTTTCGTGATTAGCTCGTACCGTCAAGAATTGAACAGATCTTTTACTATCTAGACTCTTGACACGTGTGAAGGCTGCTCCATTATCGAACACCTTGGTCTCCATCCAGGACGATGTTATGTACGGTTGTCCTAGGATGACAGGATGCGAAGCCGAGTCTTGCACGAAGAAGTGTTGATCAATCTCCACATCCCCAATTGTGACTTTAACATTGGGGCAAGCTCCATACAAGTCCTCCGTGGCCTTCGTCGTTGCTCGAATCTTCCATCCATGGTTTGTATTAATCGGCCATCTTCCTTTCTTGTAGAACTCGGTCGACATGAGATTGATCTTTGAGCCATGGTCAATCAAAGCGACCACGGTCTCTTTCTTCTCCCCGATCTTGACCGGTGTCTCCATTGTCACTCTTGCCCAATGAGGTCGAGAGTAATGGCCATCCGCCACCTCTTCTTCTTCCTCCTCCTCTTCCGATCTTGCCATGGTTATGGCACTTGTTTTCACCTCCTCTTCATCAAATTGTTGCCGCTTCCTTTTAATAAGGTCCACGATAGTATCATGGAACTCCTTCTTCGCGATCCCAAGTAGCTCTCTCAAACTAAGGTTGACATGACTATCTAAAACCTTCTCCTCAAGGACCTTCCGAAAGTTAGTTGTTTGTTCTATGTCCGACCTTAGCTTGTAAGTCGGTGCCGCTCGTTCTTTTCCTTCCTTTGTTGATTCTTCGACCTCCATCCGAGCAGGTTGGCTCGATCCACCGGGCTTCATGTTTGCTTCTCCAACCTCTTTTCTTGGGATAGGTTAAGGTGGCCCTTCTTTCCCTCCGTTCCTCGTGTTAGGACACTTTCATGTGCCATCTTCTTCGCCGGTTCTTTTTCTCTTCTCTTCGACAAGGGCTTCATAGCTGTCACACACAACCTCCGCAAAGCTTGTGTTTTCGTCGATTGGATCTAACCATCCGGTAGCTCGTCGCACGTTCCGGTCAGCAAGTTTTAGATCCTCCGAATTGATTTTTCCTTTTTCTTCGCACTTGAAGACCGTCGGCCAAAACCCAGCTCCTGGCTTGATCATTTTAAGATTCTCTTTTCCAACTCGTATCTTGGCCGAAGCGGCATAGTGCATAGCTTCCACATGCCTTGCATCTTCCTCTTCTATGATCTTTTTCAGTCCACCTCTTCCAAAGTTCACTCGTAGTGGCTTCCGGGTCTCGCTCGAGTGAATCATGTTGGCATCCAAATAGACGACATTCTTGCGGATAGCATCTTGCAAGTTAGCACATTCCCTTCGTGAGTGCTCGAAACTATCGCACCACACACATCTATACGCTTCTTTCCCCTTTGGCCCATGTTGACCTAAGTTGGCTAGCGATACCGCTTCAAACTTCTTGGAGAGCACTTTGATTATAGACTCCTCCATTGCTTTCTTGTCAAAATTGTTAATCGGCTTGCTAGGCTTGATCGTCGTAGGTGCCTTCATCCACGATTGTGGATTCTTGACCTCAACTTCCTCTTGCCATTGTCGCGGCTTATCAAAATGGTTGCAACCCTTCTTCACTGCCACCCAGTCCGCTACCAAGCCATTTGGTTGCGTTTCATCCTCCAAATAGATACCCAATTCGCGCTAATCTTTCGCATCCACTGCCTTTAGGACTAGTAAGACTTTATCTCTATCGAGAACTCGTTGATCAGCACTCGGAAGTTGGTTGTACTTCTGGTCGAATTTGGCATAAACTCCCGATGCACACAGATTCTTCCCTTTCTTCTCGATCCAATTCATTAACGTATGCTGAGTCATCCGTGATGCGTCTTCAAGCATGTATTCAGTGAGAAGAGCCCTTTCGAACTCCGCCCAAGTTGCATGCTCGTTTTGGATCTCCATCACGTGCTCACGGATCCCGGGTTCTACCACACGCTTAAAGCTTGAAATTTGTTTCGAATCATGGACATCTCTTTGTTGCATCTCGTTCCGATGGGTAGCAAGGAAATTTGTGATGTTCTTGCTACTGAATCTTCAAGCTGTCTCCACAGTTCGGTCAACAGCTTTGTCGACTAAAGCCTCCCGATCTCTCTCTTTCAGCATGAATTCAACGACGGACACCATGCCTTTCATCAATTCTTCTCCTTGAGTTCCACTTGTTGAAGCCATCTTCGCACTTGATATCCTCCTACTGCCTCATTTCACGTTGGGTTCACCAAAGATGTCGCAAAATTACGACGAGGACACGTGAACTTTGAGGCAAGTCCATGGGGCCTCCAACTGGAAGATATCAAATTTGTATGCTTATATTAAACAATTAATGGAAAATGAGAAAGATTGACAAACTTCATTAATAAACAGAAAAGAAAAATTACAATCAATCCCAAGATTTGGATTACAAAAGTTTTATCTTAAGGAGATTACTAGAATAATAGATTAGAAGAAACTAAGATATGGATTCAATAGAGATTTAGGGTTCTTTGGCTTTTCTAAGAGATTATGGTTTATGTGTTCAATAGCTTCCGTATGGAAAATTAGGGTTTTTGGCTTCGATAAGATAAGGGAGCTCAGAAGGAAAAAAGAAAAAAAAATTAAGATAATATGGAGAGAGCATGAGTGTAGGAAAAAAAATGGAATTTTATATGGAGTTCTCCCTTGATCATCTACATGTCCACTTTTTGTTGCATGGCCTCTACTTTTAGTTGCATAGCTTTCTTTTTTAGTTGCATCTTTTTTTAGTTGCATGGCTTTTTCTTTTAGTTGCATGTGACCGTCCACATGACCTTTACTTTAGTTTTCTTCACTTCACTTTAATTAGCCACATGATCCTATCATCCGTTCGGTTTGCGTCCTAATTCGATCGCCGATTCTGTCCAATTGCCAATTGTCGCCGCTAGTTCTAGTTTGCTTACCGGCCGATTCTAGGTTTTGCTTACCGGCCGGTTTCTAGTTTTGTTTACTGGCCGGGTCCGGTTTTGCTTACCAGTCCAGGTTCCGATTTTGCTTACCAGTCGGTTTCCTGTTTTGCTTACCAGCCAATATCCGGTTTTTGGCACTTAGCCACCATGATCCATTAAGACAAAGTGGCGAAAGTGCTCTTACCACAAATGAAAATGAGGGGTCTCAAAGTGCTTATATAGCCAGGGCCTTAAGTTTCCTATCTATGTGGGATACTTCAAAATTCTATTTTCCCTATCTTCTCAAGCTTCATCTCCACCTAACTTGATATGTAGTTGTCTATTTTGTATGTAGTAAAATTCGTTTTGAAGCTCTTGAGTACATCCATATTCCTATAACAAGCTACTAATCTAATCTAAAATAATTGTTTCATTGCTTTTTTACATAGTGTGTGAAGATTCACATGACACCAGCAATCGGATCCAGCTCCTAGTTTCGGATACCATCCAGACACCCATCCCGATCCGATTGAGCTTGCTCACAAGCTCCACCGTTGGCTTTCGTGATGTCTTGTCAGTAATGGAAGTTGTATTCTCGGGGTTTCTCTTTGTTGTGTCGGCCTTGGCCAAATCGTCCTCTTCTTCCCTGACCCTGTGCTCTTCCTCCATTGAAGTTCGAATAGAGCATTTGTCATTCTTGCATATTGCTTCTTGCTCGAACATGATTGTCCTCAACTAGCAACATCGACTAGGATCAAAGGAGGGAGGATTGTCCCTCGCGAGGATAACTGACCAAATAGCTCCGAACCAAGATGCTAAGCCTCCGAGGCAAATTTGCACCATTTCATCGTGGTCAATGCTAACATTGATCAACCCGAGGGCATTACACGGCTCCTTGATCTTCAAGGTGTAGCTACTAATTGACATGTCCCTCTGTTGTATATATAGCATTCAACTCTTGACGGAGTTGAACTTTCTTGCGGTCGTGTTGGCTGCGAAAATCTTCTTGAGGTTCCCTCGTGCCTCCTTCGGCGTTTTGGCCTCTCAGATGTAGTCGAGGATGTGATCATGGATGCATGATGCAAGGCACTACAACACACAACTCACCGCTTTCTTTCAAGCTCGGTAGTTGGCATGTGTTGGGTTGGGTTGATTCCTGTTTGCCCCTTTGACATAACTCCAATAGAATTAACCGACAAGGTATTGGTGCATCTTGTACCCCCATGATGCAAAGTTGTTGCTATTGAGCTTTTCAATAGGAAGAGCGCTTCCCATCTGTGTATTCATGTTGAGCTTCTTCTTCTTCTTCTTCTTCTTCTTCTTGATGTGAATTGTACAAATGACTGCTACAATGATCAGTCAATTCTTGTCGAATGAGGAATCAGGCACAACAAACGCAGAGGTGATGAGCTTCGATCAAGCAACCATGTGCTCTCATACCATGTAAAGAATCAGATGGATTCAGTGCAACAGAAGAATTGTGCGTGTGTAGAGAGAGAGAGAGAGAGACAAAGAGAGAGAGAGACAAAGAGAGAGAGAGACAAAGAGAGAGAGAGGCAAAGAGCTCACGATTATAGAAAATCAAAAAACTATATTACTGAGAAAGCAAGAATGACCAACAATTACAAAGAGAGGGAGAAGGTGCTTATGTAGTCACCTTCTCTCTAAGTTCTCTCACTAGTACTGCCTCTTGAGAAAGAGGCCGTGTCTTAACTTCCTAAAGAATATGTGTCATAGAACATTAACTTATGACACACTAGTTATTATACAAGGAGGTGGGGTGTTCACAAACTCGAGTGTCCTAGGGTGTGTTCCAACTCATGGGAAGTTGAGTTTGGTTCTCAACATATCCTTGTAACGATTATAACGAATTTCGTTAGCAAAATGGTTTACTTTTTCATAACCCTCTTTTGTATGTCCCCAACAGTTCGTCTTAACTGCAAGTAATGCAATATTGTCATGACAACCCAATGGTTGGGCACTTTCGAGCTAGTTTCTCGAAATTATTGGTGGCCTCATCTTCATGAGTTAATTGAGGATTATGTTCGTACTTGTGACATGTGTTGTCGATCAAATATTCTATGACATCAACCATATGGGTTATTACAGCCATTACCAGTTCCTATTTGTCCGTGGAAATCCATCTCTTTGGACTTTATTACAGATCTTCGGCTTTCAAAGAGTTTTGATGTTATTCTCACCGTAGTAGATCGATTCACAAAGATGACACATTTTCATCCATGGACAGAAACTATCAATCGTAAAGAAACTGCAGATGTCATTATGAAAGACGTATTTCGGCTTGAACATGCTCTTCCAAAGGACATCATTAGTGATCGTGACCCACAGTTCATCTCAAAATTCTGGAAACACTTGCTTAAGATGCTCAAAATTTCTTGTAAACTTTCTTCAAGCTATCATTCACAAAGTGACAGTCAAACCGAGCACACAAATCAAACACTAGAACAATATCTTTGGTGTTTTATCAATTATCAACAAGATGTTTGGGCGGATTTTTTACACTTTGCAGAGTTTGCATACAATAATTCGGTTCATTCCTCAACAGGATATACCCCATTTTTTGCAAACATAGGATGTCATCCCCGTTCGATAATGATTGAACATCCAGAAATCTCGAAAAATCTTGCCATTGATAATCGTCTACGCCAACTCCAAGAAGTTCATGTTGCACTTTCTCACCATTTTCATACGGCTCAAGCCACACACAAGAAGGTTGTAGATCGTCATCGTCTTGATTCCTCACTAGAGGAACCAAAATTTCGAATTGGGGATTGTGTATGGCTATTACGACATAATGTGAAAACCAGTAAACCTTATGATAAGTTGGATTATTAATGACTTGGTCCATTTATCATCTTTAATAAAATCAATGACTCTGCATTCTGCCTTGATCGGCCTCCACATATACATCTACACCCAGTATTTCATGTCTCATTGTTGGAACCTTACGTTGGTAGTTCCATTCCAAATCGGGTTGTTCTACCCCCACCTCCGATTCAACTTGTTGATGGCCCAGAATTCGAAGTCAAAGTTATTTTGGAATCCAAGAAAGTAGGTAAGAAGCTTTATTATCTCCTCGATTGGTTAGGTTATACACCTAATGATCGTACTAGGGAGCCGACTGAGAACCTTGATAACAACTCTGACTTGGTAGCTGAATTTCATCGCCAATATCTAGGTAAGCCGAGTCCCAAGTCATGCATTACGACTCGTGGAACTCGTCATCAAAGGAGGGAGATGGTGTCATGAGTAGATAAAGCCCCATGAGGTTAAAGATGACTCGAACCCGTAACCTCCTACGAAAGAGCAGTTAGCTTTGGCCATTAAGGTATACATATTGTACATAAAGAAATCTAATTTACTTTATTATAATATTGATAATGTAACCCTATAAATATCTAAAACGTGCCATGACCCTACAATATCCCAAAGGGTATCATGACCCTACAAACATCCAAGGGGCACATACTACCTTTACATAAATAGGACATATTGTATTGCTAGAACCATTCCGATGCAATTCCGATGCAACAACAATCTTTGGCAAATATTATAGTTCTTCCTCTTGTATATTTTCCTATTTTAATAAAATATAGTGATTGTTCTCTCTTTCTTTTCCTCTCTTGTTCAATTTTCTTTTGTCAAGCTACAGCCTTGATAGTATGTGCCCCTTGGATGTTTGTAGGGTCATGATACCCTTTGGAGATTTCTTTATGTACAATATGTATACCTTAATGGCCAAAGCTAAGTGCTCTTTCGTAGGGTGCCATGACCCCACAATATCCCAAAGGGTATCATGACCCTACAAACATCCAAGGGGCACATACTACTCTTACATAAATAGGACATATTGTACTGCTAGAACCATTCTGATGCAACACCAATCTTTGGCAAATTTTATAGTTCTTTCTCTTGTATATTTTCCTATTATAATAAAATATAGTGATTGTTCTCTCTTTCTTTTCCTCTCTTGTTCAATTTTCTTTTGTCAAGTTACAACCTTGATAGTATGTGCCCCTTGGATGTTTGTAGGGTCATGATACCCTTTGGAATGTTGTAGGGTCATGGCACCCTTTGGATATTTATAGGGTTACATTATCAATATTATAATAAAGTAAATTATAATGTTGTTATGTGTAACATGTATAACCTAATGGTTAAAGCTATGTGTTTTTCTTTACGTACGAGGTTACAGGTTCGAGTCACCCTAAACCTCATAGGGTTTTATCTATTCATGATAACCGTCATGGCATCGAGTCGTACATGGTACTGGCGCGCTCGCCACAAGACGTAGTCGATAATTTGTCAAATGAGGGGTTATTCTTGTGTGTAAAATACTATGGTACTTCTTACCACAATATATTATATGGTCATGCCTGTAACAATGTCCTCAATGTGATAGGGTTCTCTTTATATCGAGCCTTGACCGCTTCATAAAGCCCCATCACATTGTGACCACATGTCAAAGAGCCTAAACTCCTTTTCTATTGGGAATGTCAAAGAGCCTAAAATCCTTTTCTATTGTGACCCAATCTGTTGTAATCCCATCTTCATTTTCAAGTAGGATGCTCATTTTATCCCTAACTAGAATATTCACCACCTTCAGGAATGATAGGATGTTACTCATATTGAGTACTAAATAGAGAGATGAGGCACCAATGGCACTTAATACTCACCAACCCCTTTTCCATTAAATATTTGAGGATAGCTTCTTATTTTTCCTATCTTTTTTGTTTGTGTGCTACCTCTTCTCTCATCAACATTCTATTGAAAATTCTAACATTGTTTGTATGTTTCAACTCATCAACATTTTGTTGAAAATTCTATTATTGTTTGTATGTTTTCTCACTCAAAACATACATATTTGTATGTTTTTGTATGTTTGGACTCACTTGAAACATTGTTTGTATGTTTCGACTCATCAACATTTTGTTGAAAATTGTATTATTGTTTGTATGTTTTCTCACTCAAAACATACATATTTGTATGATTTTGTATGTTTGGACTCACTTGAAACATTGTTTGTTCTATTACACTCGGGGAAACTTTGGAGGGGTTTCTATAGGGTCTTCCAAAAAGTGAGAGGAGCAAACAAAAGACAAGAAGAGAGACATCAATGTCACACTCGGGAAACGTTGGAGGGGTTTCTATAGGGGCTTCTAAAAAGTGAGAGGAGGAAACAAAATACAAGAAGAGAAACATCAATGTCATACTCGGGAAACTTTGGAAGGGGGCTTCTAAAAAGTCAGAGGAGCAAATGAAACACAAGAAGAGAAACACCAATGTCACACTCGGGAAACATTGGAGGGGTTTCTATAGGGGCTTCTAAAAAGTGAGAGCAGCAACACAAGAAATAGAACGTAATATTCGTGTTCGTGGAGGCATTCAAACGTTTGAAAATGTACACGTTTGAAAGGGGAAAAATACGTGCTCCTTTTTTTTTTTTTTTCTTTTTTTCATTTGTTTTCATTGCAAATTTAGCCCATAATATAGACCATAGTTAATCCAATCAAACGTGTCAAACCAATCCAACTTTTAGTTTATTTACCATTCACGTTTTATGGAATCAAACGCGAATGCGAATGCGAATGCGAGTATGATACGTATGGTTCATTCTATGGAGACATCAATGGCTATTTAAGGGCCAACAAAGTTATTCAAAACTCTTAAACCCTGAAAGTCTCTGGATCATTTCCACCACCATTTCTCCTCCTCCTCCTCCTCCTCCTACAACTAATAACCTAAATTGTTGTAAATTGTCTCTTTCCTTCTTATAATCCACTCTAGGAATCTACGCGCGCGCACCGTGGTACAGCACTTTGAGCCAAAGTATTGTTGTGCATGTATCATTCCCCGCCCACTGCCTCCTCCGCCGCCCAATATCTTAGTGCTAGAATGGGGGGGGTCATGAGCTTCCCTGATTCTGTTGTATCATCGGACCACGTAGACTTTCCGCCCCAACCTCACTATGTTGTATCCATAGATGAAGCCGCCGATTTATCGGTGCTGCCTGATGAGGAGGACTCCTCTCAGTTACCTGAGCTTATTGTATCCATAGATCAGGGGGCGGGCTTACCTAGCCAGCCTGATCGCCTTATGCCAATGGATGAGCCCGGCTTAGATCAGCAGGCAGATAATATTGTATGGATACATACGGCAAGTCATTCACTCAATGCAGACTGGGGGAGGCATCAAAGAACAACCACCACGACAAAGATGAAGATGCAGCCGAAACAAGTTGCTTGCATTATTGTGGCGTACTTCAAAGTACAGATGGATGTTCTCTTGCTGGTGGCTCAACAGCAGAAGAGCCAGCCAAATTCCTCCAATGGCAAGCATTTCTTCTTCTTCTTCTGGCTGGTCTTGCCCATAGCTACCATACCTTTCGGCCTCCTCTGTCTGTTACTCCTCTTCTGGTACATCAAATACTCTCAGCCCTATAATGGACAGATGCTGATTAATGACAGGAACCCTAACAACAACATAGTAAACGGCATGAGCAGTTTGACCACGGGCATCATTGCATTCTTCCTGATTGTTGGATTCCAGGCAGCTATCCTGGTGTATGCCTACCATTTCACTACCCTCTAATAACTCCGTGACTTCCATACCTAACAATAAAATGTGAGACATTACAGGTAATTTGAGAGCTATATAAATAAAGTGCCTTGGAGCCCAAGTATGTTGACGATTCTTTTTTTATCCAGTCACCTATTATAATCTTATTTATATACCCTTAAAGTGTCCTACACACATGCCACACACGGTTATATGCAACACGTGTTTGGATATGACTCAAATTCTCGGAAATGTTCTTAATCTAATCCATTCTGGATTAAAGAAACAGATCCTGAATCCAACCAACTTGAACTTAAAAAATCTAAACCATAATCCAATCCATTCCAACTAGATATTCAAACAAAATCTTTGTCCAATCGAGCTTAGAGAAACAAAGTTCTAATCTAATTCAGTTTGGAATCAAACAAATAAATTATTAATCCAATCCAATACTTCTTTTTCAAACAACAATCTATTGGGAATAAAGAGGCATCAAAAATATATTTGACAAGCACACACAACGCAATGAAATCGTATTCTTTCTCCCTTAAGTTCCGTTGCTTAGATATGGGAATGAAAATACAAAAAAACCCTATTCCAACAAACTTGTTTTCCAGTGAAAACATGTTTGCTATATATGTGAGTAAAAAACATTTTTTTTACTCTACCCCTTTGTAGTGGCATGTGAATAATAAGTAAAAAGTGGTGCAACAATTACACAAATAGCCCCTACCATTTTACTTATCGCCTTTTAGTTGTGAGTTACACCTGAGTGGAAAGACCCCCACAATTCTCCCCTTCCATGTCATGTAAAGGGCACAACCAAGCTTGCTTTTTGTTTGCAAGTTTCAAGCTTCTGTCTTGGCAAACACTTTGTGATAATGCCAGAGCCATTCTCATACGTATGAACCTTCTCATTGTGCATTTTCTTTTCTTCAATCAAATCTTAAAGCCAATGGTATCTCACATAAATGTGTTTTGGCTTAGAAAAGGAAGAGCCCTTGCATAAATCTATAACACTTTTGACTATCACAATGCACATTATACCTTTCTTGCACCAAGCCCAACTGATGTAAGAATCTCTTCAACCATAACATCTCTTTACAAGCTTATGTGGCAACAATATATTCAGCCTCCGTTGTGGATAATGCCACACATTTTGAAGTCTTGATTGCTAAGGGACAATTCCCCCTACAAAAGAATCAATATCACAAAATATCCATTGTAGCCTTTACTTTGGCTTTGACATGCCTCTTTAATCTCTTGTAAGCTTTCCTTATGTAGGCTTCCAAATTTAGTACCTTCATACTTTTTCCCATTGAGCTCTCATCTCAACCTCCTTTGACCATCATTAATGGGTTCTTTTGTCTTCGATGAGATTCTTGTCTCCCTTCTATCGTGTTGTTGGCATAGTATTCCCACTTTGACCGAATCATCAGTGAGTCCTTTTGCACCTTCATTGTCCTCTAGTTGCACTTTGATTGTTGCAGGCATGACCATATAATATCCTGTGGTAAGATTGTACCATAGTATTCTATACACGTGGATAAAGTGTGAGGGTTAAACGAGAGTGTAAAGAAGGGAAGGATTACTTTTAATCCTTGAGATTGAGATAACCCACTAAGGCCAAGTGTGAACTTGCCTGGGGGCCTTAGGTCTAGCTATACATACGAGGCCCTAACTACCCTCATTTGATCATCTCTTGACTACATCAAGACTCTGTCCTTTGTGGTGGATCAACTCTTGTAGTGAGCACGTGAGTACTAGGTACGACTCGACGCCATGGCGGTGGTATGAGACGCTGATCGAGGCTCAAGTACGTTGTTAATGGGTGGGGGTTGGAGCCAAGAACGACTCCACCCCCCTCCCAAGGGGGGTTACGTGTGAGGGAGAGAGAGAGAGAGAGAGAGGGAAAGAGAAACAATGAAACACAAAATGAGAGGGAAAAATCTATATCCATTACATGTCCCATAAGGGGTTTATATAGTACATAATGTAACGGTTAATAATATGACCGTTACATTCTTGTCACATGCACATAATTGTGCATGTGTTCATACACATACTCATCCTCACACACTTCATATACATTACACATACACAATAACCACTTATGCTTGCCTTTGCTCGTTTTCGTATGCTTGGAGTTGGAGGGAGGTGTCGAGTTGGCCGTCTCCGAACTCCTCTAGTAATTGCGTGATCTCTTCAGAGTGACCATCAGCCAAGGCTTGATAATCCTGCGTAAGGTCCTCGTGGACCATAGTAATGCTTTCTTCGTTATGTTTGTAGAAACCCTTACCCTCTTTCTACCGATTCTCCTAGTTGGCCCGATATGTGTGGAGCTCTACGGCCTACTTTGCCCATCCGGCCCATCCTTTGTCTAGCGTCAATTTAAGTTGATGCATAAATCTTTTGTGGTTCGTTTCTAGGAGGATCTTTATGCGCTCTGTTAAAATGACTTGAAGAAATCTGAGCGGGTTTATGACATGAAGCGTGGTAGGTATGGAAGTGCTGCTTGAACCAATTATACTGTCATCAATTCATACCTTCCCCTCCTCCCCCTCCTCCCCCTGTCTTTCTGGAGGTCTAGGAAGGGGCATACAATGAAAAATTAGGGGCATTCAGGGGAAACAAAAGAAAATTGTGAGGTTATTCTCTTGGGTGTTGGGTTTCATTAGAGAATATTTTCTCTAATTATTGTAGACTCTCTATTATATTTTCTTATAGTGGAATCTCTCTCTTGTCCGTGGACGTAGGCTAATTTGGCTGAACCACGTAAATACTTGTGTCATTTATTTCTCCGCTCTTATATTATCATATTATTGTGAATCTATTTAAACTGATGTACTATTTGATCCGAGGGTCAGCCTAACAAACTGGTATAAGAGAGCTGGTTGTTAGTACATTACTTTTGGTATTATCTTGTTAAGTCAAGATGTCGACAACAAAATTTGATGTTGTGAAGTTTGATCGAAAAATCAACTTCTCTCTTTGGCAAGTAAGGATGCACGCGATCCTTGTGCAGAACGGAGTTCAAAAGGCTTTAGATATAAGGCCCGACGGTATGACAGACACCAAGTGGGAGGAGATAGACGAGAAGGCCCGCTCAGCAATTCAATTGTCTTTGGCAAATGAAGTTTTGCGGGAGGTAATCTCTGAGAAGACAGCAAAGGCACTATGGGAAAAATTGGAGTCTCTCTATCTGGAAAAAACTCTGACGAACAAGCTTTATAAGAAACAATGCTTGTATTCACTACAAATGAGCGAACGTACATCTCTCAGTTCTCATATTGATGAGTTCGAATCTATTATCATGGATTTGCAAAATCTCGATGTTATCATTGATGATGAAGATAAGGCATTGTTGTTGTTGTGTTTGTTACCCCATTCATATAGACATTTTAGAGAAACTATGTTGTACGGGAAGGATACTATTTCTCTAAAAGATGTCAAATTTACTTTGGAAACTAAAGAAAAGATTGATCATGATATCACTGGACAAACAAGTAATAGTCAAGCACATGGGATTGTCAGAACATTGACTGATGTGAGGCATGTTCCTGATCTGAAGAAGAATCTCATCTCATTGGGCACCCTCGATGCCAACGGGTGCAAGTTCTCAACTGAAGGTGGAGTATTAAAAGTTAGCAAAGGTGCGTTGGTTGTGATGAAGGCTAGAAAAGTAGGAAGCATGTATGTATTACATGGCTCGACAGTGACGGGTTCTGCATCAGTTTTTTCATCGTCTATGTCAAACTCTGATGTTACGAAGTTATGGCATATGAGGCTCGAGCATATGAGCGAGAAAGGTTTAACCTTGTTGAGCAAACGAGGACTACTTTGTGGCCAAAGTACGGGAAAGATGGATTTTTGTGAGCACTGTGTATTCGGAAAGTAGAAGAGACTCAGCTTTGGCACTGGAATCCATAAGACTAGAGGTTCTTTGGATTATATTCACTCTTATTTGTGGGGACCAGCACCAGTTCCATCAAAAGGAGGAGCTCAATATCTTTTGACTTTTATTCATGATTTTTCAAGAAAAGTCTGGATTTATTTTCTTAAACACAAAAGTGATGTGTTTGATACTTTCAAGAAGTGGAAAATTCTAATCGAGAAGTAGACGGTTTTGCGGAGAAAACCGTCCCTAGGCGGAATCAGAGAATATCGGGAGAATCGGCGGCATGCACCATGTGCACTTACCCTTGTAAAAACGTGTGAATAATAGGAGTTAAGTCGGGACAGAGGATCCCATGTAATAAGGGACTTATCCCACATTGTAACGCAGCTCCCTCCTTGTTCTATAAAAGGAAAGGAGCGCCTCTTGTGAAGGGGTTGCCTATTTTGCATATGGGAGGTATACCACTTAGTCTACAGTTCTTATCATTTTAGGGTTATGTTTTCGTTTAGGGTTTCCTTATTCATCTTCAGTTAGGGTTTTCTCATAGTCATTTTGGTGCGGCCCATGTGGCCACCATTGTTGTAATCATTCGTTTGTTTTAATATATCTTGTTGAGTATCTTACCTCCGTCGATCTCTCCTTCTATATCATTATCTTATTCTTTCCTCTTCTCCTTTTGAGCTAAGCTTCCATATCATATCTTATTCTCTCTCCTCTACTCCCTCGTCCAAGACCCCCGTGGTCCCGCCCCTTCCACACGCATGCGCCTTGTCGTAGTGTAATTCGTACACTATGTGAAAAATTACATTTTTGGTCTCTCCGGATAGGACATGGAGTACCCGGTGAGAACCGGAAGAAGGAACCGGTAAGGACCGAAACCGGCAAGGAGACCCGGCAAAAGCCGGATGAAGAAGGCCGGTGAGAGTCGGTGAGAAACGGACGAAGAGATCGGTAAGGAGGTCCCGGTAAGAACCGGACAAAGAAAACTATCAAGCACCGGATGAAGTAGAACCGGAAAGAGTCGGATGAAGAAGGCTGGTGAGAGTCTCTCACCGGATGAAGAGACGTATTTGTAAATAGAAGAAAGTATAAATATATATATATTACATGCATAGGGCAAGATTCGAACCTTGCACCTCCATGTTAATAATGTTAAGCCTTATCATTGTAGTAGGGTATTATGAATTTTAAAGTTATACTAAACTTTATTCCATGTAAAATTTCTATACATGCATGGTACAAAAGTTATTCATGCATAGACACTCGAGTTAGAAAGAAAAGATGAGATAGAAAGCTAATCATGCACATGCAGTGTGCATGAAAACTAAAGATAGAAAAAGCATGATGCTTGCATGTGATAAACTTAGACTTTTCCAACACTATATAAGGAAGAGAGAAAGATGTATAGAGGTTGTTGATTATTTTACAAGGGTTGATTAATATAAGATAATCATGGGATTCACGAATTTGCTAACTATTCTCTCTTAATTTGATTACTCACTAATACACTATACTTGTGGGATTCACGAGGTTTTCATATCTTTCTTTCTTACAATATATTTCATATTCTTAATTGCCTTAGAATTTTCTTTCCTCCTAGTCCAAAACCCCAGCGGTTCCCACCCAACTCACGCAACGATCCGGAGCCGAAAGGCACAACAGCGTAACAACGCGACAATAGGAAAGCAAAGTAGAAGATTTCGAACTGATAATGGTTTGGAATTTTGCGGAGGAGATTTTAACAGGTTTTGCGAGGCCGAAGGAATTTCCAGACATCGCACAGTAGTTAAAACACCGCAGTAGAATGGCGTAGCTGAGTGCATGAACAGAACTCTTTTGGAGAGGGCTCATTGTATGCTTTCCAATGTTAGGTTGTCCAAAGACTTTTGGGCTGAAGCAGTTTCCACGACATGTTTCATGGTGAATCGTTCACTGTCAACGGCAATTGAGTTCAAAACTCCTGAAGAGGTATGGTTCGGTAAACCTGTTGATTATTCAAATTTGAGAATATTTGGATGTCCTACTTATATGCATGTTAGTGAAGGAAAATTGGAGCCTCGAGCTAGAAAATGTATTTTTCTTGGTTATGCTTCTGGGGTGAAAGGATATAGGTTGTAGTGTCCTAATCCTAAATCACCTGCTCAACACTCACCCTCAAGCTCAACCTGAGGTAGGGTCGTAGTGTCAACCTCTGTGGTAGCCGGTTCTTCCAACCGACTTCTCCTGGCGTCGCTTCGCCTTGCTCGCGCTCCTTGTCTGGTCCAGTTCCGTTTGCCGCGACACCTTTGGTTCTGCGCGCCTCGACCTTCGGCATGTTTGCTCAATAGGCCCATCTCAGCTCCTTCGCTGCTATGACTCCGGAGCTTGCCGATCCGTCGGTTCCACCGCGATGGCATCGACTTCCGTTGTGTCCGTGTCTCCTTGGCCTCTCGTTGATCCGGCTCATCCGGATCTGTCTGTTGATCCGAATCAGCTGTCTCCGACTCGTTCCAGCTCTTGTCTGAATCGGTATCCTCCGATTCGATTTTCAGTTTCAGGCCTCTCACCACATCGGACCACGTCCGGATCTTGGCCTTCTTCGTGCTTCCCTTGGCTTCTTCAGCCGGTTTACCGAGGTCGAATTCTTCATTCAACTCCGCATCATGGCCATTACGATCGTGATGACCTCCGTATAGCATGCACTTCTCTTCCTGAGTGTACACTTCTTCTTCACAACCGCTTACTCCGACCTGTTCGGATGTGCCGACTTCCTTCGTCGACTCGGCTTCATTTTTCTTCTTGTCTCCACCTCTACCGGTTCTTCTCTTACCTACGGGTTCAACAGTTTTTTTGCCTTTGCCCGCGGTAGAGTCTTTGCCCTTGCGTCTCCCCCTCAAGTGCGGCACGTTGAGATGCTGAACACCAAGCATTTCGGTAAAGTGTTGCAACTTGTCCGACCTGAGCGGCTTGGTGAAGATGTCGGCAACTTGCCGATCCGTGTGAACATACCGTAGTTCAACTTCACCGCTTAGGACCCGCTCACGCACGAAGTGATAATGCACTTCTATGTGCTTTGTGCGAGCATGGAACACAGGGTTCTTGGCGAGCTGCATGCTACTGAGGTTATCGCAGTAGATCGGGATTGGGGTCGGTACCTCGATCCGCAAGTCTTGCAGCAGTCGCCGAAGCCAAATGGCTTCGCAGGTGGCAACGGTCGCGCCCCGATATTCCGCCTCAATGTTGGATAGAGCCACTGTTGGCTGCTTTTTGCTGCTCCACGCAACAACCGCGCTCCCAAGAAGAAACATAAAGCCGGAAGTTGAGCGATGATCGGTTGCATCACCAGCCGAGTCGACATCCGTGTAGCTGACAAGCTCTTTGGTTATACCTTGCCGATATAAGAGCCCCTGGTCCTTAGTGCCGCTTACATACCTCAGTATTCGTTGCATGCATTGAAGGTGCTCCATGATCGGCTTCACATGAATTGGCTTACCACTCCGACCGGAGAGCTAATGTCGGGTCGGGTGATGGTAAAGTAGATCAGGCTTCCAACTATTTTTCGGAACCGTTTCTCATCGCAGGTGATAGTGTGTATAAGATAATAGATAGTTATACACTATATGAGGGCTTGACCAAACCGATTAGATGGAGTTGAAAATCATAATATATTATATAGCTCTAGATAATTATGATTAGAGAGTATAACTCAAGAAACTAAGAAAAAAGATAGAGAAAGCGAGCAAGAAATAAGAATGTTCTGATATTCCAACATCAAGAGAATACAAAGGAGACAAACTCCACATTAAACTAAAACCAAAGACCTTCCTCTTCTAAGACACTTCCTCTTCCACAAAGACACTTCTTCCTAACACTCCTCATCCACTCTTTGGCCTTCACTCTTCGCCCCCCTCCTCACTAATATCACTTCTTCTTTTATAACCTTCCTCTTCTTATCCGCGTTCATGCTATTTTTAGAAGCTTTTTATCTCCCTATTTTTAGCTATGACACATCGACCTTCTAATCGTCATATCTCCCTCATCCGATATCCAAATTAAGCGATTTAAAAAGCTATAGAAAGCTCTTTTTACAAGCTTTCTAATCCATATTTAAACGTGATATTTGGATAAACAACGAGGGAGTTATGACCATTCTATTTTTACTGTTTTTTATAGTCTGCGTTTTCTCTTTTTACTTTTTTCTTGGTCTCGTACTTTTACTTTTGACTTCTTCCCTAAGCTCTTAGTTCGTGTTCTTATCCTCCAAATGTGAATTATCCATACTTTATATCCATCTAGTGTTCAATGGTTTGAATTCAAAAAACACTTTCACATTTAGCTCCCCCCCCCCCCTTGCTTGTTGAGCGAACCATTTATGGTGAGCCGAAGATAAAAAGAATAAAAAAAACTCCTTCGCCTTATGGTAGGCTATAGACAAAGAAGGAGAGAAGAAAAAGAAACAAACTATGTGAGTAAAACCCCCGCTAGTCGGTAGGAAAAACCTCACACTCCTAGACACACCCACACACACATTGACAATTCCATCATCATCTTTCTCCTTGTCAACACAAAGAAAGAGGTTACCACAATCATTATGTCTTCGTTAACTCTCCAAAGACTAGTAGGGCCATGGGATACATCACTCTTGATAGCAGTAAGCATGTCAACATATAAATGAATCTTTCGAGCGAGCGCACCTTTTGCACAAATACTTTCAAAGCTTCAAGACTTGTCGGAATTGTCATCTTTGTAATTATGTTAATCTTTGAATCATCCACATGAAATCCTTTTTGGCACAACATATTGTCCACACTACCTTGTTTTGTATAAACAACCATTTTATCGACAATCTCATCTCGAGAAGGAAGTGAAAATTCATCTCGTTTGGTCGAATCATTCAAGGGTTTGAAATTGATCTCATTCTTCTTTGGAACCAAAACTATAGGTGACACACACCTCAAATCTTCCATCTTATAATTGGAACTTTCTTGTAACCATGCGTTGAACTCTTGCATAAATTCTTCCTTTTGTTCAACACTCAATTGCCGAAGCTTTGGGGAAATTGATACACTTTCCTTCAAGTTGATGTGGTATTTGTTGCAAGCTTCTCCTCTTATTCCAAAACACTTGATGAACACATCCTCCACTATGCTTGTGCAATGCACCACTCCACTATCTACTACAACCACCCTTGTTGAAGATGACCTACTAATAGGAATTCCTACTTTGTTTACTACAAATTCAGAAATCAAGCTTACCCTAGCACCACTATCACCCAAGGCATCTTTGATGTGAACCCCTTTGATGGAGACAGGGATGATTGGACGTATGTCCTTTCGATCTTCTACTCGCATGATCCCCACGTAATGCACGGTCTTTTGACTTTGGCAAATACTCACAAGCCTCCCCCACTCATTTTGTAATGTGGATGATAATTGGAGAAGTTGCGGCCATGTTATCCTTGGTCCACTCGATATCAATTCATGCTTCCGATTGAAAGATTCTACACCTTCTCCCATAGGAATATCCTCCATCTTTATCTTCCTTCTAGAGTGTCTCCTTCTCAATTTGTCCTCTTTCTCATTCTCCTTAGACTTCTTCTTTTGTCTTGAGTCACTAGATTCTCCTTCAACTTCTTTCTCCTTTTGCGAGGCTCTTGTCCTTTTCACAAGAGCTACTTCACAAGCACTATCACTATCATCAATAAAATTAAGAAGATTCACATTATGAGGAATTGTAGGAACCTGAGTCATTGGAAGTGTTATGGATTCGCCTCCTTCGACTCCATTGTTGATAGGTCGTTGTCCATTCCGTTGCACTTCATACATGTCTCTTTCCATACCTCTTTGTTGTCGATGAGGACATCTTGTTGAGTGTCCCTCCTCTTGACAAGAATAACAAATTACACCTTGATGCCCTCTAGAGCCACCACCATCGGGAATAGTGTTGCGAATTGCTTGGGATTGTTGCAAGTGGGCCATCACTTCATCAAAGCGCCGATTCACCAACGCCATTGTATCTTGTTCACTCTTCACTTGTTCCACTTCTTGAGATATACTTGTTGGGTTTATTGTTGTGGTGGTATACACATTTGGAGACACTTGTCCACCATGCACAATTGAAGATAAGGCTTGAAAGTTGGCACGAGGCATCAAATTTGCACCCAAAGCCGTCATTTGGGGATCCCCCATGGAACTCATCATCTTCACTTGTCGATCATAATCTTGACAAACTTGGAGAAGAGCTTGAAAAGTCGTTGGATCCTTCAAGCTTGCCTCCAAACGGAAATGCATATCAAGGCCCACCTTAAATTGTTCTATCTTAAACCACTCGTCTTCGGTGCCACCACGAAGACGAATCCACGTCGTCCACAATTCTTGGAAATTTCGTTCATACTCTAAAAAACCAAAAGGTGATTCCATCTTTAGTTGAAAAAGCTCCTCCCTTACCTCAGTTGCACTTTTCCATTGAATATATCTTGTACGAAATTGATGCACCAATAATTGATATTCTCCTTGTTCATTTTGCGGAAGAGAGTCATACCAATCTCGAGCACGACCATAGAATGTAGCTACCAACAAGGGCAACTTTTCGTTGTCGGTGATGCGTCCAATAGATATGGCATGATGCTTAAAGCATGCCAAAAAGGCACCAGCATCTTGTGTTCTTTCACCCGAAAATGCAAATTGCATAGCTAAGTTAATGTAATATAGTAACACAATTAAATGATAACTTCTCTTCCTATACGGAAAGGATCGACCCTCCCTGGAGCGCCAAAAATGATAGGGTGTATAAGATAATAGATAGTTATACACTATATGAGGGCTTGACCAAACCGATTAGATGGAGTTGAAAATCATAATATATTATATAGCTCTAGATAATTATGATTAGAGAGTATAACTCAAGAAACTAAGAAAAAAGATAGAGAAAGCGAGCAAGAAATAAGAATGTTCTGATATTCCAACATCAAGAGAATACAAAGGAGACAAACTCCACATTAAACTAAAACCAAAGACCTTCCTCTTCTAAGACACTTCCTCTTCCACAAAGACACTTCTTCCTAACACTCCTCATCCACTCTTTGGCCTTCACTCTTCGCCCCCCTCCTCACTAATATCACTTCTTCTTTTATAACCTTCCTCTTCTTATCCGCGTTCATGCTATTTTTAGAAGCTTTTTATCTCCCTATTTTTAGCTATGACACATCGACCTTCTAATCGTCATATCTCCCTCATCCGATATCCAAATTAAGCGATTTAAAAAGCTATAGAAAGCTCTTTTTACAAGCTTTCTAATCCATATTTAAACGTGATATTTGGATAAACAACGAGGGAGTTATGACCATTCTATTTTTACTGTTTTTTATAGTCTGCGTTTTCTCTTTTTACTTTTTTCTTGGTCTCGTACTTTTACTTTTGACTTCTTCCCTAAGCTCTTAGTTCGTGTTCTTATCCTCCAAATGTGAATTATCCATACTTTATATCCATCTAGTGTTCAATGGTTTGAATTCAAAAAACACTTTCACAGCAGGCTGGTCCGGAGTTGGGACAGATCATCTGATTCCGATCCAGCGGTGTGGAGACAGGTCGACATTCCGTCATGCTGAACTTGTACAGTATATTCAACACATAATGGCGTTGAGAAAGCAATATACCGTTGGGGGTGCCGATCACCTCGATCCCCAAAAAATAATGAAGGTCCCCCAAGTCCTTCATATCGAATGCGTCTGACAACTAGGACTTGACGTGGTTGATTTCCGGAAGACCTATGCCGGTGATGACTAAATCATCAACATAGAGTAAGATACACACCAAACCGTTTGAGCCTTGACGGATGAACAGGGAAGAGTCCGACTTAGAGGCAACAAAGCCCATCTTTCACAACCGGTGCTTGATCTTAGCATTCCAAGCACGGGGGGCTTGCTTCAAGCCGTACAACGACTTCCTCAGCCGGCTTACCGCCGACTTGTTCACCTCCAACTGAAATCCGGGGTGCTGAGTCATAAAGACTTCTTCTTCAAGATGTCCTTGAAGGAAGGCATTCTTCACATCCATTTGATGAAGATGCCACCTCCCTGCCGCAACAACCGATAGTACCACACGAACCGTCATCATCTTCGCGACAGGAGCGAAGGTCTCGTCGTAGTCGATTCCATGGGTCTGCGCATATCCCTTCGCCACTAGCCGGGCCTTGTACCGGTTAACTGTACCGTCTGCATTGTACTTTACCTTGTACACCCACTTGCATCCGATCGGTTTACAGTGACGGGGAGGGTCAACCAGGTCCCAAGTTCCGTTGGCATCCAGTGCCCGCATTTCTTCCTCCATAGCAGCACGCCAATTTGCGTCCTTTGCCTTCGGGCTCACGCACTTCCGCGACCTTGGTCATGTACGCATAATGATGCGCCATGTACTCGTTATACCGTACCGTTTAACGGGATCCTTCTGGCAGGTGGATCGGCGTAACTCACCGTTACTTGGTATGAGACCCTTCTTGGCCAGTTCGGTCTTCGTTCCCGAAGATTTGCCTATGTCCTTGCCGAAGTCAGATCTGCACCGATCTGACTCATCATTGCCGGTCTCGAATTCCGGCATCTTCTGCTTCCCTTTCTCTTTGCATGTGAACCGGGTCCTCGGTTCCTTGCGTGGGGAGAGCACGACAGAGTCTCCACTACTCGCCATCTCATCATCCGACTGGTTGGAATGATCCAGTCTCTCATTCGGTCCGCTTAACCGGAATGATTCCGGACTCTCATCTTGAGTCCCGAGTTCATCTTCCTCTACCTGGGCCGGTGCAGGCTCACTAGCCCCATCCTCCGACATTGGGTCGGAATCGAAAGTCGGAGTTGAATACCACGATGCCGATTCATCAAACTCGACATCTCGGCTGACTCGGACCTGCTTCGTCCGGGGGTTATAACACTTATTACCCTTTTGCTCTTGAGCATAGCCGATTAGGATGCATTTTTCCGATTTTGCATCCAGCTTTCTCCGTTTCTCATCTGGCACATGTACATAGGCTATGCTGCCAAATATCCGAAGGTGTCTCAAATTTGGCTTGCGCCCGAAATACAGCTCGTGAGCTGACACCTTGTCCCCGATCCGGTTCTGGATGTAAACGGTAGTTTGGACCGCCTCTGCCCAGTAGAACTTGGGCATGCTCTTTTCCTCCAGCATTGCCCTAGCCGCCTCAATCAGCGACCAATTCTTCCTTTCTGTTGCGGTGTGTATCTGCAACTGAATTCTCGCTAAATTCCTTTTTGTTGCAGATAGCTGTTGAATTGGCTGGAAAAGTACTCTTTTCCGCCATCTGACCATAGGCATTTGATCTTCCTCTCCGATTCTTGTTCCACCATCTTCTGGAGGCTCCGGAAACACTCGAAGACTTCGCTCTTCCGCTCAATGAGGTAGATCCACGTATGCCGTGTGTAGTCGTCGATGAAGGAGACGAAATATCGACTCCCGCCAATGCTAAACATTTTGTGCCGGTCCCCACACATCCGAATGGATAAGATCGAGCTTGTTACGGCTTCGATTTCTTTTGGAGGGGAATGGAAGCCAGTGTTGCTTCCTGAGTTGGTAGGCTTCATAAATCTGGGCTCTCCGGCCGCTAAACTTCGGCAAACCGAAAACGACTTGTTCCGTTTCCAGGTCTTGAAGCCTTCGGTAGTTGACGTGGCCAATCCGCTAGTGCCACAGGTCAATATCCGACTCGACCTTCTGTCCTTTGGCGAACAGTGCGGTGCCGACATCATTGGTGTTGAGGATAAACATCCTCCCATCTCTGCGCCCTTGCGCAATAACTTCGCCCTCATCCTCAATGAAGCACACGAGGTGCGTAAACCGCACCTGCATCCCCTGATCGACGATTTGTCCGACCGACACCAGGTTCTTCGTGATCGTCGGAACATGTAATACATTCATCTGCTTCCCCCTCTGTCCGACGTGGCTTAAAGGGACTTCTCCAACGTGCACGATCGGGTGGGGAGTGTCGTCTCCGGTTTCGACAACTCCTAATTGATCCGGCTTCTCCAAGAAAGAGAACCACTCCCCGTGGCTCGTCATGTGGTTCGATGCGCCGGAGTCAACGTACCACACTTCCTCCGATTTGGAGGTGGTCTTCTTCATAGAGTTTTCCTTGTGCTTCACCACCAAGGCTGGCCCCTTACCGTTCTTGGATCCTCCCGATCCGTTTGCGTAGTGCGAGCTTTGCCGGTCTTCCTTACCGGTCTTGCCGGATTCGGATTTGTCCGAATCGGCACGCTTTCTCCAGCACTCGCTTTCCCTGTGGCCCTTTTTGCCACAGTACTAGCATTCCGTAGTGGATTTGTCTTGCCGGCCTCCGGCACCACCTTGACTCCCCCTGCTTGTGGAAGTCCCGGAACTGTTGTCGGCACATTCACTGTGCCTTCATTCCTGCTCTTGTCGGCCGCCTCCATTGCATGCCGACCTGCCTCGTCCACCACGCTCGTGGAACCGATCTGCTCCCGTGTACAACATCCGGCTGTCTAGGGATGCACTCGTAGATGCACCGGCGTGGTTCTCCTCTACAAAGAGCATCAACTGTAAGTCGAAAAATGAGAGCGTATTCTCCCTTGTACAAACCGCAGTCCGAAAATCTCCGAACTTGGATGCCAGGCCTCCAAGACAGACCTGCACCATCTCGTCTTCCGGTACGGTGACGTTAATAGAGGCAAGCGAGTCACAGATCCCTTTGATCCAGGCTGTGTAATCTGCCACCGACATGTTCTTCTGTCGAACATTGCCTAACTCCTGTCTGAGTTGCAGCTTCCGGGCAGTGGTGCTTGCGGCAAAAACCTTTTTCAAGTTTCCCCAAGCATCCTTCAGTGTCTTGGCGTCACGGATATGGCTGAGCAGTTGGTCACCGACACTGGACGCGAAGCAGTACATCACCCTGCTTGCCGCTTGTTCCCACACTGGGAAGTCCTTGTGTGTCGTCTCCGGTGTTGAGTCGTTCACTCCGTCAACATAACTCTAGTAGCCATGCCCAAGCAGGTACTGGTGCATCTTGTATGACCAAGATGTGTAGGTGGTTCTGTCGAGCTTCTCCACCGGGAGCAACGTAGCCATACCTCTGTCCATTTCTCCTTTGTGTCTGCTTTCCGATCTGTTAGGGTTTCCTTCACAAGCGTAGATGTCTGCAGTAGAGGTTCTCAACCCACGCTCTCTGATACCATGTAAAGGATTGCTTGCGGAAGCGTTAGAAAGAACAATACACAGAAAGAAAGAAAGAAAGAAAGATATATTAACGTCTTCTAAGGCCAAATTTGGCCCATGAGACAATTGGTTTACAACAAAAGAGTATTTATCCAGTCATCATAACTAAAATAAAATTAAGTAAAAAATAGAACTTAAACTAAAAGAGTTCTAGTAGTGTACAATATGTAGTATACTCGAAAGTGACTATACACTAAGCCTAATTTTATTTCCACCCAAGCCTCTCGAAAAGAAGTGGGGGGTCAAAGGGTCTTGATGTGGGTTCCAATGTAGAGAGTGCCCTAGCCATGGCTTCTAGGCGGTGTAGCTCACGTTCCCTAATTTTCAATATTGCTTCCACATCACGTCGAGTTTCTTTGAAACCCGACACCCGAGGATGTCTGGTTCTTCTCTGGTTTTCTGCCTCATCAATGGAAAGGCCGAGTGGTGCAAGTGTGTCGGCATTCGTTGTCTCCTCAGGTTCCTGAAAAACTTCATTTGTTACATGTTCGTGATCATTAGCAACATTATTGTCAACATTTTGTAACTTATTCTCTCTGTGTTGTTTTAGCTCTAGAATGTATTTTCCTAATTTCTTTATATCTAGAGTATCTAATAGTTTGGGGAGGGTGGGAGACGAACCAAGTATGTCTTGGTATTTTGCCCTTATCTCGACATAGGTTGGACACTTGCATGTAAAGTGGTACTCATCCTCTATCTCTATGTGACATAACCTACATATCCTTTCCTCCCTAGGGACTCCACTAATACGACCATTCTCAATCTCAAGTTGGTGAGATGATATTCTAAGTTGTCCAATGGCAACCCTTAGTGCATGTGGTAAGAATACATCTAGATATTTTGGCCGCGTGATAAAACCTAACTCAGAGAAGTGCATGAAGTGTTTCTTATAGTACAACATTTTAGATGGGAGTGGCTCTAGTGGGGTGATCCATTTACACCGAGTGTAAATTTGCCATATTTCTTGGCGTATTACTTTATTGCGGTCCTCATGAGAGATTAAAGTGTTATCACTCATGTGGTTGTACCTAAGGGGAGGTAGGTTATTAATGTCTAGACCATTCGCAAGAAGCCAACTCACCATCATGCCATACCATGAGCTAGTATAGCCGGACTCATACAATGATCGAGAGGCCTTAAAGGCTTGATGAGATATTTTGTCATGTGGTTGGCTATGTATCCTATGAATGAAGACTACAAGTTGAAAAAGTGCCTCTACTAACATTGGGGGTAACGTGAACTCAGCCCTAATAATGTCATGTGGTACAGTCGATTTGCTTCGGAGTTGGCGTGATAGCATCATCACCAATGGTCTCTCTAATTGTGTCCACATGAAAGATGGTAATCCTGGAGCCCAAACCGTTGATGCATACATGAGGGAGGGGGTCACTAATGAGTCAAAGAGCCACCCTTTAGTCCGTGGCTCTTGAAAGTGTGCTTGGTGGCATTGTCTCTCTAGGAGTGAGAGGGATGCATGTCCTCTCGTGAGTCTATCCTTCGCTGCCTGTGTCATCGAAAATTTACCTGAGCGGGCACTAAAAGTGACTCCCAGATAGATGTATGATCCAACCACCTCGACTGGGCTATGGTAGATAGTTAGGTGACACTTAGCTCTAACTTGGGCTGATGTGTGGAAGATAAGGACTTTCGTTTCCCTAGATTCACTACCAATCCTCGTTGTACACAAAAGTCATCTAAGGCATTAAGGTGCCTCTGTAGGTCGTGTTTGGATTCAGAGAGCAAAACTATGTCATCCGCATAGAGCAAGATATGAACCTGCGTATCCCCAAGGACCACTCCGGTGCCTCCCTCACGAGCAATAAAATCAGTGATCTCATCAATGTAGATCCCAAAAAGCATCGGTGATAGGGGGCAACCTTGTTTTACACCAATAGTGCTAGTGAAACGATTAGATAGGCCACTTGGGCATCGGACACATCCGGACACTTGTTCATATAGTGCGTAGATGGCCCATACCATATCATCTGGTATCCTCAAGCTTTTAAGTCTATCAAACAACCGCTCTCTAGGGACTATGTCAAAGGCTTTGCGGAAGTCCACAAAACAACAATATAATTTCTTCTTGAGAGCCTTAGTTTGGTCAATTAGGCATCTAAGTGTGAAGATATGATCAATAGTGGAGAAGGCTCGTCTAAAGCCAGCTTGTTCAGGTGCACGAAGGT
This sequence comes from Azolla caroliniana, assembly GCF_043228905.1. Classification (NCBI taxonomy): domain Eukaryota; kingdom Viridiplantae; phylum Streptophyta; class Polypodiopsida; order Salviniales; family Salviniaceae; genus Azolla; species Azolla caroliniana. Next base: position 7,878,735 of record NW_028230437.1, read on the forward strand.
TTAACGTCTCCATATAGTCGCTAAGCTCTGCTTCCATTACTGCACTATATAACTTAGCAAGGGTATGGCCTATCGTAATGGTCTTATATGTATTTGGGTCCATGGGGTCCCCCTCTTTATGTATGGGGGCCACTATATTCATAGTCCACTGTGGTGGAAAACCCTCCGCAAGGGCACGATTGAAGATTAGAGTTAGCAAGGGAGCTAGGCACTCTCTCGCATATATAATGTGTTCTGCTCGCAATCCCGTGTGGTCCATGGACTTCCTATGTTGGGGCCACTGTATTCATAGTCCACTGTGGTGGAAAACCCTCCGCAAGGGCACGATTGAAGATTAGAGTTAGCAAGGGAGCTAGGCACTCTCTCGCATATATAATGTGTTCTGCTCGCAATCCCGTGTGGTCCATGGACTTTCTATGTTGTAATTTCTTTATGACCTTCATGACCCTAGAGGTCGTGATGTGTGTGAGTTTTGTACTAAGGCTTTCTAATGGTAGGGAGGGATCAAGGGAGGGGAGATGGGCCTGAACATGTTGAGAGTATATGTCAGAGAGCTCATGTGTGAAATGTATTGTGGTGTGATGGCATGGTTGACTAGACTTGGTGACCTTAGAGTATCACATTTTAGCTCAAAGTATAAGAAACTATGGTCTGCGCCAATAGGGCATGGGGCCACTCGGAAGGAGTTAATCATGTGGGTAGTTTCAGGGCACCCTATTAGATAGTCAACTGTGCTTTCCCCTCCTCCATGTGGGAAACATGTGAGCTCTTCCGAGCCTGGCCACTTAGCTAAACCATTATATATGACCATCCGGTGCCGACTGCCAAGTTCGAGCAGATGATGGCCAAAGCTCGTGGCGTCCGCACCTTGATCCTTTGATCTACGTGTGGTGCCTATGTCTAAAGGATCAACATTTACCATTTCTAGATTTCTATTCATCTGAAATACTGTGCATTGTCGGGATTGGGTTCTCGCATTGAAGTCTCCCTTAGTCCTTCAATTTAAAGACTCAGACTCTAGAATCACTTTCTTTAAGAAGAGACCAATCCTTCGAGGAATGGATGGGGACCCCATCTATCTCGATGAAGACCTCACTAAGATGCAAATTGAGCATCGCACGAGTTGTATGCCACGAGTTATGCAAGCTCGTAAAGAAGGCCATCACGCCTTTTACCGAGATGAGCGAGTGATCATAAATGATCGCACTACTAACTGACGGCGTGTGGCCCATATGACAAAAAATGCACTTAGGATGACCCTATGGAATTGTAATGGCGCACTCTGGGCACACCCCGGCCGCCTAGAGGAGATACTAAAGGTATCTGATATACTTTTCTTGGTAGAAACACATCAGAGCCCAAATAGAGGACTCCCACGGGTCGAAGGATTCCGGTTTGCATACCAGTTCCGGTTCCGGTTTGCTTGCCGGTTCCAATTCCAGTTTTGCTTACCGGCCGGTTTCCGGTTTGCATATCGGCCAGTTTCCGATTCCGGTTTCCTTGCCGGTCGATTTCCGGTTCCGGTTTTGCTTGCCGGCCGGTTTCTGGTTCCGGTTTAGCTTGCCGGTTCCGGTTCCAGTTTTGTTTACCAACCAATTTCCGGTTTGCATACCGGCCGGTTTCCGGATTTGCTTATCGGACCGGTTTCCAAATTTGCTTACCGGCCAATTTCCGGATTTGTTTATCGACCGGTTTCCGGTTTTAGGGAATTAGGCCACCATTATCCATTAAGACAAAGTGGCCAAAGTGCTCTTAGCACAAATGAAAAATGAGGGACCTCAAGGTGCTTATATAGCCAGGACCTTAACTTTCCTATCTATGCGGGATAGTTCTAATTTCCCTATATTCTCAAACTTTATTTTCACATAACTTGATATGTATTTCTCCATTTTGTATACAGTAAAATACATTTTGAAGCTCTTGAGTATATCCATCTTTCTATAGTAAGCTACTAATCTAATCTATAATAATTATTTCATTATTTTTTTACATAGTGTGTGAAGATTCACACGACATTCACCAAACCTGCACATCCACCAGTATGTGCCAATTTTAGTGAGGATTCATTTTTGTTTACTATACTTTTTCATCGATGCTTAAGACTGAATCGTCAAAAGCTTCGAATCCAATTTCTATTCTATGTCTTCTCTTGAAGATCTTGATTCTTTTACCGGCAATTGGCAGGGCAAGTGGTGTACCATCCAATTCTACTAAATCATATTTTGCATTATCTTCCACTTTCTTCACCACATATGGCCCAAACCATCGTTGTGAGAATTTTCTAGCAGTACTATGTTGGTTATCTAGGCTACTGTCATAGACTAGCACCCAATCTCCTTCAACGATTTTCCTCGACCGAAGTCGATGTCGTTTATCGAAGTCTTTCTTGTTCTTTAGCCTTGCATTCTTTAGTCGCGCTTTAGCCACCTCTATATCTTCCAAATTCTGCTCTAATTGTCGAATCCTCAATGCTAGAAGATCTTTTGTGCTTATCTCATCTTGCCATGGCAATGCAAACCATGAAATAATACTTTGTTCTACAGGCATTATTGGCTTTTGTCCTAATATGAGCTCTACCGGCATGTATCCTATCACCGTGCTATGAGTAGTCCTGTCAGCCCATAGTGCAAATGGCAATAGACGCGGCCATTCTCCTATTTTCGCATGGCAAGCTTTCACTAGAGCCTTCACAATTGGTCCATGTCCACGTTCCACCTTCCCATTTGCTTCCGGATTATACGCCATGGTAAGAGATAATTTGATTCCCATCCTCGAGAGGAATTCTCTAGCTTCATTGGTGTCCAACTCGCATCTATCAGCCACTATCTTACCGACGCATCCATATCTGCAAATAACATCTTCAAGAAGGAATCGACATACCGATGATGTCTCCTTAGTTCTTATCGCTCGCCCTTCAACTTGATTGGTAAGATCCTCTCTCGCGAGCACAAGATACTTCATCTGCCATTGCCCCACTGGCATCATCACGATGTCCACCATCCACTTGTAATCCATAGCCAATGGGTAACTCAGATGAAGTCCATCTCGATGGCGAATATTCGAAAACATTTGACATTCCTTACATGTTTCCACATAAGCTGCTATATCTTTGTAGATGCCCAGCCACCAATATTTCTCCTTAAGCTTCGCAAACGTAGCCCATATTCCTCAATGGCCTGCAAAAACACTATCATGAAATTCGGACATTAGTTTTTATTGGTCTTCTAGCTTGCAGACAACTCTCATCGGAGTCCCATTCTTCTTTTTGGCATGCTTCCAAAGAGCTCCATCCTTAAGGAAATACTTGTATGATTTCTTCCGAATTCGATGGAAGTCTTCCGTCGACCATGATTCATCTTTTTGGAGAGAACTCAAGTATTTTCCGATCTCCACGAATTCTCCTTCGTGGTCCTCTTCTATGAAAGTAGTCAACACCCGAGCATAGGAACTTGCAAAGAAATCCAGGCCAACATCATCTTCATCAGAATGTTGATCTTCTTCTCTGTCCTATCTCGCTCGTGATACCATGTCTACAACGACATTACGCTTCCTAGCTACATGACGGATTTTCGAGATTGAGTGATTTGATATATGCAATCCAACGCAACATGGCAATATCCGATGTATTACAACCAGATATCATACTCAAATTTGGTAGGCAATCTGTCTCAATTATGACTTCTGCTCCAATAAGGTAATCACGATCAGACTTGATTGCCGAGACGATTCCCCATCGCTCCCTCTTCACTTCGGCATACCTTCTTTGCCTGTCACTTAAAACTTTCGCGCCAAACCGAATTGCATATCGGTTGTAATCTTCATCTTCTTGGTTGATAACCCATCCAATTCCGATTGAACTACTATCCACAGTCACGAAAATCGGCTTGCCGTATGAATAGTCTGCTTTCCGTAATGCAGGTGCCTCCATCAATAATTTCTTCAGCCTTCGGATGGCGATTGTATGCTCGCTCATCCATTCGAACATCCGCTTCTTCTTTAGTAGACCATATAATGGCTCAGCAATGTGGGTGTAGTGTGGAATCCAAATATGATAAAACGCGCATGCTCCAAGGAACCTTCGAACCTCCGTTTGGGTTACACATTCTTCTTTGAAATTCATGTCTTGGATTGCATTCACCTTAGATGGCGAAGGTTTCCGACCGTATGCTCCACACAAGTGACCTACCACCAGGATCTCCGGTTGCCCGAATGCGGATTTCTCTCCCAAAAATGTCAAATTCGCATCTTCGAGCCTTTGGAGCACCTTCTCGCAATCTTTCATATGATCCACGACGAACTTTCTACATCCATCCTTATCTTTTGATTCATCCTTCTCTTCATCCGAACATCCTTTTATCGGGATATCATCTAAGAATGGCATTGTGATATCCGGGATGCAATCCTTCAAGACCTTGTTCATGGCATTCACCATATGAGCCACCGAGTTCATTGCGCCTTGAGGTTAGGTACACATCCCCACCAACCCGATTGGAGTTCTCATGGTTGTAATGTCACGACTGTCGACCGCCAACTGGAATTGATCGTAGCCAGAGTAGAGATTGCCGATGGAGTAGATGGACCGGCCCGCAAACGCCTCGGCAAATTCATCCACACTCGGATCGATTCCAGTAGTCCGAATTGTCACCTTGTTGACGGGTTGAAGATCTTGAATGAATCACAACGATCCATTCTTCTTTGGCACCGTGAACCACTATTAGAATAAAGAGCATTTGACGGTTCTAGAATTCCCATCCTCACCTTCTCCTTTAAGAGCTCGATCAGCTTCGGTAAGTGTGCTCTCGGAACCGGTATCGGTTTCAAATTCCAAGGCACATGTAGCACCGTGAAGATCACCATCAGTTCTACCGTCCTTGGATTAGCACACCTGATTTCTTGTGGGAAAAATGCGAAAGCCTTCCCATGTCTTTCAAGCATTCCACGAAACATCCGCTCCTCTTCAGGGAGGAGGAAATCCTCCCTTCCAACTCGTAGCTTTCCCTTCATCTCTTCAGTGAAGACGTGACCAATTGTATTTGGGTTCCTTAAGCTTGATCTTTTGCAACTTCCTTCATCTTTTGCCAGTTATCTTCCGGTAGCGGAACTGCAATTGGCTTGATCTTCCTATCCACAGTTTTATATTTTGTGTTGACTTCGGCTTCCACTATCAAGATGCCTCGATGATATTCATCGATGATAGTATACATGTTGACGGAGTTAACCGAAATCACATGTTGATGGTGAGGATAGCTCAAATCCACGACTTCCTCAAATTCGCCAATGGTGTCGTTAAATGAGGCTTCCTCCAGAATATATGACACGAATTCTTCTTCTTCGATTATGCTTTCTTCTTTCAGCACCTCCTCGAAGTTTTGTATCTGACACTTTTCCTTCTTGTTGAGTAGTCTAAGTTTGCATGCGCCGCCAAGTGTGATGCATGTTGCTTCTCCTTGCAATCCACGCACTTTGCTTCCTTGTGGGGACTTATGATTCCTCGGACTTCAATAGGCCGCTTTAAAAATCTGAGGATTTGCCTCCAAGGCTATCTTGGTTTCGTTCATGATTAGCTCGCACCGTCAGGAATTGAACGGATCTTTTACTATCAAGACTCTTGACGCGCGCGAAGGCTGCTCCATTATCGAACACCTTGGTCTCCATCCAGGACGATGTTATATATGGTTGTCCTAGGATGACGGGATGTGAAGCCGAGTCTTGCACGAAGAAGTGTTGATCAATCTCTACATCCCCGATCGTGACTTTAACGTTGGAGCAAGCTCCGGACAAGTCCTCCGTAGTCTTCGTCACCGCTCGAATCTTCCATCCGTGGTTTGTATTAATCGGCCATCTTCCTTTCTTGTAGAACTCGGTCGACATGAGGTTGATCTCTGAGCCATGGTCAATCAAAGCGACCACAGTCTCTTTCTTCTCCCTGATCTTCACCGGTGTCTCTGTTGTTGCTCTTGCCCAATGACGCCGCGAGTAATGGCTATCCGCCACCACTTCTTCTTCTTCCTCCTCTTCTGATCTTGCCATGGTTATGGCACTTTTTTTCACCTCCTCTTCATCATATTGTTGCCGCTTCCTTTTAATAAGGTTCACAATAGTATCATGGAACTCCTTCACGATCCCAAGTAGCTCTCTCAAGGTAAGGTCGACATGACTATCGAAAACCTTCTCCTCAAGGACCTTCCGCAAGTTAGTTGTTTGTTCTATGTCCGACCTTAGCTTGTAAGTCAGTGCCGCTCGTTCTTTTCCTTTCTGCATTGATTCTTCGACTTCCATCCGAGCAGGTTGGCTCGATCCACCGGGCTTCATGTTTGTTTCACCAATCTCTTTTCTTGGGATAGGTTTGGGTGGCCCTTCTTTCCCTCCGTTCCTCGTGTTAGGTCACTTTGATGTGCCATCTTCTTCACCGGTTGTCTTCCTCTTCTCTTCGACAAGGGCTTCATAGGTGTCACACACAACCTCCGCAAAGCTTGTGTTTTCGTCGATTGGATCTGACCATCCGGTTGCTCGTCGCACATTTCGGTCAGCAAGTTTTAGATCCTCTGAATTGATTTTGCCTTTTTCTTTGCAGTCGAAGACCGTTGGCCAAAACCCAGCTCCTGGCTTGATCATTTTAAGATTCTCTTTTCCAACTCGTATCCCAGCCGAAGCGGCATAGTGCATAGCCTCCACATGCCTTGCATCTTCTTCTTCTACAATCTTTTTCAGCCCACCTCTTCCGAAGTTCACTCGTAGTGGCTTCCGGGTCTCGCTCGAGTGAATCATGTTGCCGTCCAAATAGGCGACAGTCTTGCGGATCGCATCTTGCAAGTCAGCACATTCCCTTCGTGAGTGTTCAAAGCTATCGGACCACACACATCTATACGCTTCTTTTCCCTTGGGCCCACGTCGACCTAAGTTGGCTAGCGATACCGCTTCAAACTTCTTGGAGAGCTCTTCGATTATAGACTCCTCCATTGCTTTCTTATCGAAGTTGTTGAACGGCTTGTTAGACCTGATCGTAAGTGGTGCCTTCCTCCTCCACGATTGTGGATTCTCCATATCAGTTTCCTCTTGCCGTTGTCGACGCTTATCAAGACGGCTACAAGCCTTCTTCACTGCCGCCCAATCCGCTACCAAGCCACTAGGTTGTGTTTCATCCTCCAAAAAGTTACCCAATTCATGCCGATCTTTCGCATCCACTGCCTTCAGGGATAGTAGGACTTTATCTCCATCAAGAACTCGTTGATCAACACTCGGAAGTCGGTTATACTTCTGGTCGAATTCATCATATACTCCAGATGCACACATATTCTTTCCTTTCTTCTCAATCCAAGACATTAGCGTATGTTGAGTCATTCGTGATGCGTCTTCAAGCATGTATTCAGCGAGAAGTGCCTTTTCGAACTCCGCCCAAGTTGCATGCTCGTTTTGAATCTCCATGATCCCTGGTTCCACCACACGTTTGAAGCCAGAAATTTGTTTGAGATCATTGACATCCCTTTGTTGCATCTCGTTTCGATAGGTAGCAATAAAATCTGTGATGTTCTTGCCACCAAATCGTCTGGCTATCTCAACCGTACGATCAACAGCTTTGTCGATTAGAGCTTCTCGATCTCTCACCTTCAGCATGTATTCCACTATGAACACCATGCCTTTCGTTAATTCCTCTCCTTGAGTTCCACTTGTGGAAGCCATCGTTGCACTTGATATCCTCCCTACCGCCTCTTTCACATCGGGTTCACCAAAGATGTTGCGAAAATACGACGAGGATATGTGAACGTTGAGGCAAGACCCCGGGGCCTTTGACTACAGGATATCAAATTCGTGTATTTATGTACTAAGAATTAACCGAAATGAGAAGGATTAACCAATTTCATTAACAAGTAGAAAGAAAGATTACAATTAATCCCGAGATTGGGATTACAAAAAGTTTGCTAGTGGAGATTATGGTTTTATGAGTTGAATAGCTTCCGTATGGAAATTTAGAGTTATGAGTAAGATATGGCTTCTGTAAGGAAATTCGGGTTTTACTTGAGAGATATGGCTTCGATAAGATAGGGGAGCTCAAAGAAAAGAAAAAAATTAAGATAATATGGAGTGTATGAGTGTAAGAAGAAAAATGGAATATATATAGAGTTCTCCCTTGATCATAGCCTTTCCACTTTTTGTTGCATGGCCACTACTTTTAGTTGCCTAGCTTTTTCTTTTAGTTGCATGACTTTTTCTTTTAGTTGCATGTGACCGTCCACATGACCTTTACTTTTTGCATGCACTCCAACTTTAGTTGCTTGCGTCCACATGGCCTTTACTTTAGTTCTCTTCACTTTACTTTAGTTTGTTGCATGATCCAATCTTTCGTCCGTTCGCGTCCAACCTCGTCCGGTAGCCAGTTCCATTTTGCTTGCCGGCCGGTTCCGGTTCCGGTTTTGCTTACCGCCCGGTTTCCGGTTTGCATACCAGCCGGTTTCCGGTGCTGGTTTGCTTGCCGGTTCCGGTTCCAGTTTTGCTTACCGGCCGGTTTCCGGTTTGCATACCGACCGGTTTCCAGATTTGCTTACTAGACCGGTTTCCGGATTTGCTTAGCGGCCGGTTTCCGTATTTGTTTACCGGCCGGTTTCCGGTTTTAGGGAATTAGGCCACCATCATCCATTAAGACAAAGTGGCCAAAGTGCTCTTAGCACAAAATGAAAAATTAGGGACCTTAAGGTGATTATATAGCTAGGGCCTTAACTTTCCTATCTATGCGGGATAGTTCTAATTTCCCTATCTTCTCAAACTTTATTTTCACATAACTTGATATGTATTTCTCCATTTTGTATACAGTAAAATACATTTTGAAGCTCTTGAGTATATCCATCTTTCTATAATAAGCTACTAATCTAATCTATAATAATTATTTCATTATTTTTTTACATAGTGTGTGAAAATTCACACGACAGCGGTCCTCCCGGTCCTTCTGTTAACGGAGTTCTTCCTTTAGCCTCTCGATTTCCATCTTCGCCATCCGTCGTAGCTTGTCTTTTTCCTGCAACAATTTCTCTTTTTCCTCCTTTAGCCGGTCATACGCATGATGTTCTTTACGCAGGTTTTCCTCTACCCGGCGGAGGTTCTCAGCAGTCTTTTTTAATTCTTCTTCGGCCGCCTTCTTCAAGTCGCGTTCGCGGCTCCGTAATGCTTCTTGTGCGGTAAGTTCATCTCGTAATTCCGCAGGCTCTTGGGCTTGCGCCACATCTTTCTCCGGGACAGTTTGTGTCTCTGGGGTCTTATTCCTCTGTACATCAACCGGAGTCACCGGTGCTTGCATCTGCGTTGTGGTTAAGGCCATTTTAGCCATGTCTCCTGTGATTCGATCCAAGTCTTGTTCGAGGCACCGGATCCTTGACCGGGCCGTCTCCAGTTCATCGGTTGTGACGAGCAACCGTTTCGTTTGCGCTCTTTCCTCCGCCTCTATACATCCGACTACTCCGACAATTTGTTCTCCTATCCACTGGAGCCATTGGCTGCCGGTGCACTGTTGTTGCGTCTGGACGGAGGGTTGGCTGATGGGTTTACTCGCCAGTGGCTGGTCCCGCCTTACTGCGTCGAGCTGCACTTCTTGTTCTGCCAGCTAACCACTTTGCCGTTCCGGCTCTGAGTGTGTTTCAGCTAGCCGCCCCTTGTCTGCTTGTTCTTGGCCGGATGAGGAGGTTGGCCTTTGTATAACCGGCTCTTGAGTTACGGGGCTTGCCGGTGCTGCCTGTTCAGTAGGGACTTCTGTGACCGGTTCCATCCGAACCGGTTCCGGTGCCTCCCTTGGTGTGGGATGCTCAGTGTGAGTTGCGGGCGTTCCCTCCTTCTGTGGGTCTGAACGTTTCCCGACTGATTTAGCGGTGCTCTTCACCGACCGCCGCTGGAGGTGCTCCGTGGGTTCTTCCTCCATTTCCTCCGCTTGAGTCCCGACATTCATTCTTGCCGCCAGGGTGTCCGTTTCTTGCTGCACCGATCGGTAGAGTGGGCTCCTTAGGGTCCGTGCCGGTGTCTCCTCGTGTGTGTCCGTCGGCCACTTCCGGCTTACGCGCTCCTTTGCCGCCTTCTCTGCGTCGGCCGTCTTCCCCTAATTGGCCTTGGAGGCCAACAATTGTTGCCGTTTCGAAGCAGGTTTCAGGGTGCCGTCCGTTGCTCTTCCCCGCTTCATGGTTGCGCCAACAAGGTGAGCCATTGTGTCACCGCATGCCATATTTTCCGGTCTTCCTTGCCGTCCTTTCCTTTTACTATATCAATGGCCGTACACAGCCCGTAGGCGATCAGCACCGGCCAATCTACCTTGACCCCTTCGTACCTTGCGATGATCAAGCCTGCTCGGTTCTGAGGCATGACGGGGGGTCGAGGGTACACGTTGTCGAGGTATTCCTCGCGGATGCGTGGAATGAGGCGGGACCTCGGGGGTCTTGTACCGAACAGCAAGAGAGAAAGGAGAAGGGAAGAGACCCACTAGGTGCGAGCGTAGATCCACAGGGACACGGCCCTTCGACACGAAGACGCGAGCGGGAAACCAACACAGAGAGACATGAAGGTATGTATGTATATATTAACAGATACAAACAACAAGAAGCGCGAAGTCGGTTACAACCGAACAGGCCGACGAACAGATGCTGATGCCTGTTCGCAAATGCTCAGAAAGAAAGGAGTAGGTTGGAGGTGCTGCCGGAAGCACTCGGGCATTCCTCAGAGCAACGCGAGCCTCACGAAACCTGCATAGAAAGAGGCTACGGAGTATGGAAGAGAGAGAAGCCTTCGACCGACAACCCGACAACACTTCGTCCTCTCTGATCGCGATCCGTTTCCTCTTCCCTGTCTCCCTCCTTTTATAGGCAAGAAAGGAGCCGTTGCCATTAACTTCCTACATACCGAATCTACCTACCTAGGATCTTCTATGTACAACATAAGGCGTGCGTGCAAGAAGAGCTGGTTCCTACGCTCCGGCGCACCGATTCCGCTTGTGGATGGTTTTCTTCACGACATCCGCCCCCACCTAACCGCGCATCCACCGGCATGCGCCAAATTGAGTTGGGACGGAGAAAACCCGTCCAGCCTTCATTCCCCGCCCGTCGGTTCTTCCTCGGTTTCGGATCGTTCGTCGTCGTGGTCCAGGTTAACCGGATCCGGCTCGTCGTCGTGACGCTTCTTGAACGCTTTGATCCGCTTCCCAGCTACCGGTATCGCCATTCTCGTGTCGTCGAGTTTCGCCAGATGGTACGTCCCGTTGTCGTTGGCGCTCTGGACCACGTAAGGCCCGAACCACCTTCTTGCGAACTTCCGTGTCGCTCGGTGCTGGTTGTCGAGGCTGCTGTCGTAGACTAGCACCCAGTCGCCTTCCTCGATCTTCTTCGGTCGGAGCCGGTGTGTCCGGTCGAACCGGGCTTTGTTCCTCCTCCTTGCCACCCGAAGCTTTCCCGCAGCCTGCTCCACGTCCTCCGGTCTTCGCTCGAGCTGTCGTATACACGCCGCCAACAGTTCCTCCTGGCTCATCTCGTCTCTCCCGTCCACGGTTGCCCACGAGGATATCGTACGTTCCATCGGCATGATCGGCTTCTGCCCAAACATGAGCTCTACCGGCATGAATCCGGTTACCGAACTGTGCGTAGTTCGGTCAGTCCACAACGCGTAAGGCAGCAGCCGCGGCTAGTTCCCGACTTGCCCTCCACATGCCCGAACTAACGCCTTGACGATCGGTCCGTGTCCGCGCTCCACCTTCCCATTCGCCTCCGGATTGTACGCAGTGGTAAGCGAGAGCTTGACTCCTAGCCGTTCGGACAGCTCCTCGGTCTCTTCGGCGTCCAACTCCCCGCGATCAGCCACGATCTTCTCGACGCACCCGTACCGGCATATCACGTCCTCAATCAGGAACCGACATACGGCCGCGATCGTTTTGTTCTGAAGGGCTCGGCCTTCTACCTGGTTCGTCAGATCTTCCCGAGCCAGGACCAGATACCGCATCTGTCCTACTCCCATCGGCATCGTCACCAGGTCTACCATCCATTTGAAGTGGATGGTCGGAGGTTACGTAGGGTGAAGCTCGTCCGGATGTCGGACTACGGAGTGCATCTGACAGCTCTCGCAAGTTGTCACGAACTGATGCACGTCCCGGTACAGTCCCGGCCACCAGTACTTCCCCTTTATCTTCTCGAACATGGCCCACGTTCCACGGTGTCCAGCCCAAGGGCTGTCGTGGTAGGCCGTCAGCAGCTCCTCCTGTTCTTCCTTCATTGCCACCACCCGGAGCGGGACGCCGTTCCTCTTCTTCGGGTGCTTCCATAAGTATCCGTCCCGGAGAAAGAATCGGTATGCTTTCTTCCGGATCCGGTTGGTCTCGTCCCTTGTCCATGATGCATCCGGCGTCATGGTCCTTAAGAAACCACCGATCTGTAGCCACTCGCCGTCATACTTGCTCTCGTCGAAGCTGCTAAGTGCCGGAGTGCTTGTCCCATCGATCGTCACGTACGTTGCCTCGACGAAGTCCACGCCGACTTCTTCGTCCTCCAAAACCATGCCGCCCTCGTCATCAAACCTCACCCTCGAAAGCATATCGGCCATGGCGTTGTCCTTTCCAGAAATGTGTCGTATTTCCGGGTCCAGGGACTTGATGTACGCTATCCACCTGAGCATCGCCAGGTCCGGTGTCGCGCATCCGGAAACCATGCCGAGAATTGGCAGGCAATCTGTCTCGATAATCACTTCTGTCCCGATCAGGTAGTCTTTTTCGGCCTTTACTGCCGAAACGATACCCCAGAGTTCGTGTTTAACCTGGGCGTACCCTCGTTGTCGCTCACTGAGGACCTTCGCGCCGAATCGGATCGGGAACCGAATGCCGTCCTCGTTTTCTAGGTTGACGACCCATCCGATCCCGGTCGGACTCGTATCCACTGTTATGTATACCGGGGTACCCTTCTCGTAGATAGCCTTCCGGAGCGCCAGTGCTGCCGCAAGAGTTTCCTTTAGCTTCCGGACCGACTCCGTGTGCTTGTCTCGCCACTCGAATTTTCACCCCTTCTTCAGCAACCCGTATAGCGGTTCCGCAACGTGGGCGTAATGCGGGATCCATATGTGGTAGAATGTGCATGCCCCCAGGAACCTCCGAACCTCCGTAACCGAGCTACAGTCGGTCTTCATCGTGGAGATGGCTTCTACCTTTGCCGGAGACGGCTTCCGGCCATATGGTCCACATAGGTGTCCGACCACCAGGATTTCTGATTGCCCGAAGGCCGATTTCTCCCCGGAGAAGGTGAGCCTCGCATCCTCTAGCCTTTGTAGCACCTTCTCGCAGTCGTCGATGTGTGTTGCCACGAATCGCCGGCATCCGTCCGGTCCGAGTGTTGCGTCCTTCTCTTTCACCGGGCACCCCTTGATTGGGATGTCGTCTAGAAATGGCACGGTGATGTTCGGGATGCAATCCCTCAGTACCTTGTTCATTGCATTCACCATGTGGGCCACCGAGTTGGTCCCTCCTTGTGGCAGGGTACACATTCGCACTAGGCCAAGGGGAGTTCACATCGTCGTAATGTCTCTGCTCTCCACGGCTAACTGGAATTGGTCGTACCCCGAGTACAGATCACCAACCGAATAAATCGACCTTCCGGCGAAGGCCTCCGCGAACTCGTCTATGGTCGGTTCAATTCCTGCGTTCCGAATAGTCACTCTGTTGACCGACTGCAGGTCTTGAATGAAGCGCAATGTTCCGTTTTTCTTTGGTACGGTAAACCATCGATTCGAGTATGGGGCACTTGATGGTTCGAGAATGCCCATATCGACTTTCTGCCTCAATAGCTCCATCAACTTCGGGATGTGAGCTCTCGGTACTGGAATCGGCTTGAGATTCCACGGCACATGCGGTACCATGAATATCACCATCGGCTCCACGATTGTCGGGTCTACGCACCCGATCTCTCCCGGTGAGAATGCGAAGGCTTTCCCGTGCCTTCCGAGCATTCTCCGAAACCGGTCTTCTTCCGCCGGCAGTAGGAACCCGCCCCCACCGATTTTGAGCTCCCGGAGCGTCCCATCGGTGAAGGTGTGTCCTATGCAGACCGGATCTCATAAACTGGGGTCCGACGCAACCCCTCTAATTCGGGATTCGCTGCCCTCCGGTAAGGGTGGCGCGACTGGCCTTACCTTCCGGTCCACAGTCTTGTACTTCGTGCCAACTCGGGCCGTCCGATCCGACCGGAGCCCCCGACTGAAGTTCGCGATGACTTCGTACATCTCTTCGGAACATACCGGTATCGTTCGGTCTTCGTTAAGGTCTTCTCCGGCTACCTTCCTCACCTTCTCCGGCTACCTTCCTCCACGGCCCCGCTGATTTCCTCGTCCGGGCCGAGAACTCCGCACGCTCGAAGTCTCTCCTCCGCCCTTGCCCTTTCTCGGCCAACGATGCCGACTATCATACACCCTCCGTTGTTGGAGAGGCAGAATTTTCTACCTATCGTACAAGGTTTCTTCAGTTTCGGTTCTATCGTACAACTGTGGGGTCTTTCCCGAGTGTCCGGACTGTCTCGGCCCCATGCCTTGGTAGCCCTCTCTAAAAATCCTCTCGGTTCTCGCCACCGAGGGATTCGCGGTTTCGCTCGTGGTTCGGCCGCACTGTCAGAAATTGGACCGAATGGCGCCCGTCCTGGCTTTTGACCCTCGCGTAGGCCGAACCGTTGTCCAACACCTTGGTCTCCATTCGCGCCGCCGTGATGTACGGTTCCCCTAATATGACCGGGTGCGAGGACGTCTCCTGTACGAAGAAGTGCTGGTCAATCTCGACGTCGCCGATCTTGACCCGCACATTCGGGCAGGCCCTGTGCAGTTCCTCGGTGGCGCGCGTCGCCGCCCGTATCTTCCAACCGTGCTTGGTGTTGATCGACCACTTTCCCTTCTTATAGAAGTCCATGGACATCAGGTTTATTTCCGAACCGTGGTCCACCAATGCCACCACCGGTTCCTGAACATCTCCGATCTTTACCGGGATCTCCGTGGTCGCTCGGGCCCAGTGTGGCCTCGAATAGTGGCTCTCCGCCCACTCATCTTCCAACGCCAAGTCGTCGATGTGCGTCGTCCGCACCTCCACCGGACTCTCCGGTTCCGTCTTCGTCGACAACCTCTTCCGCTTCACCAAGTCCACAATGGAGTCGTGGAACTCCTTCTTAGCGATCCCTAGCACCTCCCGCAATGACAGCTCCACTTTGCTGTCGAGAATCCGCTCTTCTAGGACCTTTCGTAGGTCCGTGGTCCTTTCTATTTCCGTCCCCAATCGGTATCCGCCCTTCCTGGGGTTATCTTGCGCGCTGGACCCACCGACATCATTCCGTCGTTGCCCGAATCGGGTCTCGTATCGTTGTGAGGACCCGGCCGCTCCGGCTTTCCCCACTCGTTTGTCTTCCACCAGAGCCTCGTAGTTTCGGCAAGCGGCTTCTACGAAGCCCGTCTTCTCCTCGATCGGGTCGCTCCACCCGGTTATTTCCCGGACCCGTCCCTCAGCCGTGCACCGGCGAGGCCTTCCAGCATTGCCGACCAGAATCCGTCTTTGCTCTCCTTTCGGGCCTCGCTGCCCCCGACCCGAATACCGGCCGACGCCGAGTAGTGGATGGCCTCCACGTGTCGGGCCGCTACCTCCTCCATCAGTCTCTTCATACCTCCTCGCCCGTCGTTTCAGTTTAGGGCCCTTCTGGTATCGCCAGCATGTACCCGGCCTTCCCACAGGTACACCACCCGGTTCCTCAACGCCTCTGCGAAATCGTCGCAGTCCTTCCGAATGTGGCCGACCTCATCGCACCACATGCACCTGTTCCCTGCTGCCGGTCGTCGGTCACGAGCCGGTTCGCCGCCTTCCCTTCGAGTCTGGGCGATCTGGAGATCCTTTATCGCCCGCGTCAACTCCTCCAGCGCTGCTCCTCCGGATGAGCCATTGACCATGCCGGTCGAAGCCGAACCGGGTTCGAGCCGCTCCCGGGTCTCTTCCCTTCGCCCTTGCGGTGCCAGTTCAAGCCTCCTTGCTGTGACCGAGCCCACACCGGCCGCCCCGTTATCAGCCCATTCTCGCCGTTTGTCAAAACGGCCACAGACTCTCTTAACCGCAGCCCAGTCGGTCGTCAGCCCATCTTCGGTTTCCAGCAAGGAGCCGACTTGATCCCAGTCCACTCGTCCACCGACTTGACGAACAGTAGGACCCGGCTCGTATCCAGAACGGTTCGGTCAAGCACCGAAAGGCGCGCAAAGCGTTCCTCAAACTCCCGGAGGAGTGCCGACGCGTTTCTTCCCTTGCCGGGGGACTCCACCCATTCCATGAAGTCCCGTTTCGAAAGCCGGAGCGCGTCGTCCAGTCCGTATTTTTCTAGGAGTCGGCCTTCGAACTCCTCCCAGGTACGGCTCTCCGCCCGTACCTCGACCACCTCCGCATGGATGCTCGGCATCGCCACTCGAGGGAACCCGGCAAGACGCCTCTCTTCCGGAATGTCCCGCATCAGCATTTCTGCCCCGTAGGACGCCAAATACTTCGTAGCATCCTTTCCGCTGAACCGGCCGATCGTACTGACGACCACCTCAATGGCTCTGTCGAGGGCGCCGGTGCCCTCGCGTGCGCTCAATATCCGATCCACGGCCGACGCCATGGCCTCCGCAACATCCGACCCCTTCATCTTCTGCTCTTCTGCCGCCTCCTTCATGTCGAGTTCACCAAGATGTCGAGGTATTCCTCGCGGATGCGTGGAATGAGGCGGGACCTCGGGGGTCTTGTACCGAACAGCAAGAGAGAAAGGAGAAGGGAAGAGACCCACTAGGTGCGAGGGTAGATCCACAGGGACACGGCCCTTCGACATGAAGACGCGAGCAGGAAACCAACACAGAGAGACACAAAGGTATGTATGTATATATTAACAGAGACAAACAACAAGAAGCGAAGTCGGTTACAACCGAACAGGCCGGCGAACAGATGTCGATGCCTGTTCGCAAACGCTCAGAAAGAAAGGAGTAGGTTGGAGGTGCTGCCGGAAGCACTCAAGCATTCCTCAGAGCAGCGCGAGCCTCACGAAACCTGCACAGAAAGAGGCTACGGAGTATGGAAGAGAGAGAAGCCTTAGACCGACAACCCGACAGCACTTCGTCCTCTCTGATCGCGATCCGTTTCCTCTTCCCTGTGTCCCTCCTTTTATAGGCAAGAAAGGAGCCGTTGCCATTAACTTCCTACGTACTGAATCTACCTACCTAGGATCTTCTATGGACAACATAAGGCGTACGTGCAAGAAGAGCCGGTTCCTACGCTCCGGCGCACCGATTCCGCTTGTGGACGGTTTTCTTCACGACAACGTGGTCGAACTCATGGAGCACACGGGCAATTTCGCGGAATAGCATATCTTCGCTGCCCTGTGTCCTGTAGCCCTTGCTGGCTAAAGAGTACTCACGAAAATATTTGATGAGTTGCTCGGAGGTAGGATTGTCGATCGTGTAGATGCCTCCCTCCGGAAGGCCTGTTAACGCATGGATCGCCTCCTCTGTGCAGGTCGTGTACTATAATAGTATTACGTGCCATGTGGCGGTGGTTTAATGTCCTATTCATAGCCTTGTCGTACCTTTTCCACGTGCCTCTTTACTCCTCGTTTGCATGGCTGTTTTCACCACTCCTTTCCATGATTTCTTTGATTCGCTATTTCTTTTTTTTGTAAAAATTAACTCTGTGGTTAATTTTTCTCCGGTCCTAACGGACCCTTACCCGAAACGCGCACCTTGCCGGCCCCTTGGCGGTTTGCCATCGTTAGGCTTTCCCCGGTTGTCGGCTCGTGCTCCCCCTTACCGGCTTGGTGGTAGCCGTTTTCCTCACGGGTTGTCGTCGTGGTTGGCCTACTGGCGTCTGATTCGGTGGCGACCCTTCGTTCAAATGGGTTCTTAGGCATAGGTCCTTTGTATGGCTTTAGTCTAAATCCATTGACCCATTTACCCTGCACTTCGCCAGCAAGTGTCCCTAACTGGTAGGATCCATTGAACTCGTGTGTGATCCAGTACGGTCCGGTCCATCTAAACCGTAGTTTGCCTGGCATTTTACCCATCCGGGTCTGGAACACTAGTATCGGCTTGCCGATTTCGAACATTTTCTCGTTTCCCTTCCGGTGCCGATCTACAAACGCCTTCTGTCGCCGTTGTTCCAATTCTAGGTGCATGATGCTCACCAGTCGGTGTTCTTCTAGTTCACACAGAGCCTTTAACCAAATTGCCTCCGATTCCTTTTCATTAAGTCGTTCCCTAATCTGGATCCGTAAGCTCGGTACCTGGAACTCAACTGGCATGACTGCCTCTAATCCGAATGCTAACCGGAACGACGTTGTTCGGATGCTTGTTCTGTACGTTGTCTGGTAAGTCCAGAGCGCACTGTGCAGCTTTGTGTCCCAATCTGTCCAATTTTCATTGACGATCTTGCGCAAGATATTCTGTAGCATTTTATTTGTTGACTCAGCTAATCCGTTGGCTTGTGGGTAGTACGGGGTGCTCCGTTTATGTACTACCGCATAGAATGACGTCAAGCTCTCCACTACTTGTCCAAGAAAGTGCCCTCCTTGGTCGCTTATCAGCTCTATGGGGCATCCGTACCACCTTTGTGCCGCCAGGCGTTTCCTCTCGTCCCGGTTCATCTCCTCCAGAGGCAATCCGGTGCTCAGAAATTGGTGCATATTTGTTAGCCACTTATCTTCTGGTGCCACCGTTTCATTTGTTGCCGTTTCTGCGGTGACTCGAAATAGCTCCGCATCCAGAAACTCGTCCGATACTACGTCACTGGTTTCGCCGGAATCTAACCGGCTTAAATAATCTGCTACCGCATGCTATATGTTGGATCTGTGGAATATCTCGAATTCGAATTCCTGTAATAGCAAAGTCCACCGGGCCAACTTACCGGTAAGTGACGCTTTGGACACTAGGTAGAGGAGTGCCGAGTGATCTACATGGAAGGAAAACTTTCTTCCCAATAAATAGTGCCTGAATTTTGTTACGTTGTAGATCATGCCTAAAGCTTCCCTTTCCGTGGTGGAGTAATTTTGTTCGGCTTGGGATAACTTCCGGCTTGCTTAATATACGGACCGATACCATCTTGGCTCCGTAAGTTGCATCAACGCACTCCCGATTGCAATGTCGGACGCATCCACGAACACATGAAATTCCTTCGCCCAATCCGAGGGTTGCACTACCAGCGCTTGCAACAATAGAACTTTGAGTGCCTGGTACGCCTTGTTTTCGGTGTTGGTCCACTGGAACGGTGTTCGGTGTACCACAACATGCAATGGTGTAGCTAGGTACGCCAAATACCAGAGCATTCGGCTATGCCAACGGATTTGGCCTAAGAAACGGCTCAATGCCTTTGCCGTTTTTGGTGCCGGTGCCCCCAGGATTGCTTTTACTTTGTCCGGATCCACAACAATGCCCTCCTTGCTCACAATGTGCCCCAGTAGCGTTCCGTTGGACATGCCGAATACACACTTCGCCGGATTCAAGTTTAGCTGGTAAGCCCTACACTTTTCTAGACACAGTCGGAGGTGCTAAAGGTGGTCTTCTTCCCGGTTGTAAACGGCAAAGTCGTCGAGGAACACCTGCATGAACGCCGGTATGAATTCTCCGAATATTTCCATGATGATCCTCTGGAACGTTGCCGGCGCTGTTTTGAGTCCGAACATCATCACCACGGCAACAAACACTCCCCATTCAATGACGAAAGCAGTTTTCTCTTGGTCATTGGGGTGCATCCGGATCTGGTTGTATCCGCTGAATCCGTCTAAAAAACTCTATACCTCATGGCCAACGACTGCGTCCAAAACTCCATCCGTAAATGGAAGTGGAAATGCATCAATTATCGTCGCCGCATTCAGCTTCCAGTAGTCGACACATACTCTAATTTTGCCATTTTTCTTCGGTACGACTACTATCGGGCTCAGCCATGTCGATTTCTTTACGGTGTCGGGGTAGTTGTGGTTCGTGCGGCGAAGTCGCGGGGACTAAGGTTAAGGGGAGTTGAAGGAACTTAAATTTTAATAAGGCTTGCATGGTGACGATAAAATGATTAAGGATAGTAAGAAGAAGAGTTACGAGTAATGTGTGTGTGTGTGTGAGAGAGAGAGAGAGAGAGAGACGAGCATAGATAAAAGATAGAGACAATGTATGATTCAAGAAAGAAGATTGAGACAAAGTATGATTCAAATGATGTATATTAAAAAGACAACATCACATTTTACCAACTTTATAATCCTTGATCGCAAACTGAACACATTCTCTATCGACCCTTGATTTGAACCCACAACCGCAACTTCGAAACGAGAGGTTCTCCACCCAATGAGCTAGTCATCTTTACTTAATTGTATTATTTTCTCACTTTCTCTTGATTGATTCCCTTTTGTTTTCCTATCCCCTCTTTTCATAAGTATTTCCATGCATATGGTAATGGCATGCATGTAATGCATGAGTTACATCTGATGCATGATCGCCATTTGGCGCACATGCATTGCATGTGATGCATGATAGCCATCATGCTCATTTGAGCTCCCATGTATTGGGATAAGTATAATGATGGATATAACCCTAAAACAAATAACCTAGCTTAGTGGTGTATGCTTTGTGCTTGATATACAAGGTTGAGGGTTCAAGTCCCTCAATTTTACTTAATACAATATTTAAGTTTATTCTTATATAGTGAAGCACATTCTTGACAACATTTCTAAAAACAAATAGCCTACCCTAGTGGTATATACATTGTGCTTGGCTTATAATGTTGTAGGTTCAAGTGTTTGAAGTATTACTGAATTCAATATTTAAATTTATTTTTATATCGTGAAGCAAATCCTTCACGACAACGGGACGGATAAAGCCAACTCTCAGCAACTTATCAATTTCCTCCTTCACTTTGGCGGCGTAGTTCGGATTCATCCGGTATCGTCGTTGTGCTACCGGTTTGGCCTCCTTGCTCAAATGTATCTGATGCTGATATAGCTAAGGATCGAGCCCTCGCATATCCTTGTAGGACCAGGCAAACACATCCCGAAACTCCGTGAGAAGTGTAATCATCGCTGTTTTGTTCTCCGTAGTCATTTCCTTGGCTATCTGCACCGGTCTCGCCTCTTCCGTAGTTCCTAGATTTACCTCCTCTAGTTGGGATGCTTTAACCCGTTGTGATACAGCCATTTCTCTTTCCAACGCCTCTTGTGCTTGTCGTAGCTCCCGGATCGCCTCTTTATTTGGTTCTTCGTCCGCTCCATCCAGTGGCAGTATGTATGGTGATACAGCTTCAGCTACATCAATTTCGAACAAGGGTACTATCTTCGGGTTATCTTGTAAGTATTGATCCACCTCTTTGTTTGCTAATCCATCCAACATATTGACACATTCGGCATATAGGGGTGTTAATTCCTTCCCGGTACCCGTCCGTGGTTGTGTTGGTACCCGTACTTTTGCTTTTCCCCGCCGGAAGGTGATTATGTTCTTCCTCCAATTTTGTTTAATGTGAGTCGTTTTTAGCCACGGCCGTCCCAACAATAGCGGGTACGTTCCTTGTGCCTGTAATTGTAGCACTACTGTCGAGATGCGAAATGTGTGGCCGCCAATTGTTACTTCCAAATCTCGTATCAAGCCGGTCGGTCGCACTGAGCTTGTATCCGCCATGGTTCCCACTCTTGGATTCCCAAGGTTGTGCATGTTCGGAGGCTAATCACATTGACGCCATATCCTCCATCTATTACTATTCCGGGTAACTCCTTTCCCTTCACGATGGCCGTGATCGCCGGACTGTTTGTGTCTACCATCGTCGGTCCCTCCTCCGGATTTGAGAAGAATGTTGGTGCCGGTGGTGTTTCTCCTGCCGTCATGCCTATCTTGAGTCCTTCTGTGAACCTGGGCACTAGTTGCAGGAGCCGTCCTAACGGCAGCGTGATTTGGCACTCTTGCAATACCTGCCATGTCGCATTTTCGGTTTGAATGCCGTCAGCGAGCTCTTCGGTGTTCTCCTTTTGTTGCGCAAGTTCTGCTATGTTTCACTCATTTTCCTTTTTCACCCATTCCGTTGCCTGCTTCTGGATGGCCTCTTGTGTTTCCCATTCCATCGTCTTGCCTTTCGACCTGGTGGTAACCTGCTGCAGGTCCATGACTTCGGCGACTACCATGTTTACTGTCGGTCGCTTGTCATAGCTCTTTGCCAGACATTGATTACTATAATGTCCTTCTTGCTGGCAATAGTAGCAATATGCTTTCCGGGTATTGCTGGATTCGGCATTGTTTCCTGTACCCGGTGGAGGACTTGCGGTAACCGCGGGGCTTTGGTCCGGTTGGCTACTTGAGGTGCCTTTTTCCGGTTCACGTGGGTGGCTCCCTTTTTTGAAATGCCGTTTTTTATTAAAGTTCTTTTTGTTGCAGTACCCTTGACGGGGTTGGTCGTCATATCTCCCATAATCTTCCCGTTGTTGGTGATACCCGGGGGAGTGATCCCAGTTGTGATGCTCGTACTGTCCGTTGTAATCTCGAAACTCGTCATATCTCTTGTACCAGTCATAGTTCTCTTGCCGATTGTCGTACTGGACATCCTGTGCCGGTCAATATCGCTCCTCTTGCCGCGAGCGTTCGTCTTCTTCGTCTCGGCTGCTACGTGGCTCGATTTGCCAGATTGGTGGTGCTTGCCGATTCAATAAGTTATATTCGCACCGGTCCATCGTGTGGCTCATAGATTGGCAGAGTAAGCAGTGCGTCCGCCTGGTGCACTCCAGTGACGAGTGTCCGGAATTCAAGCAAGTCGTGCATTGGATTGCTTGCCGGAAACGGAGATCCTCATCTGTTGGTAATGCTTGTTGGAGGGCTCCCATTGTTAGCCAAGAGCTCGTTTTCTCCATTTCTCTAACCCGGTCGATGACCTGGTCGACGGTGCTTGTGCAAAAGTCGATGACAGTGCATACCATTCGTAGAGGTTCCCAGAGCGCGGCTAAGAATATAGCCCGTGTTTCTTCCTCCAGAGGTGGGCGGGTAAGCTGACTGTGCATCCATTGAAACCGGATGACAAACTACGAAATGGTCTCCCCGGGGTCCTGCCTAATGGTATAAAATAGGCCCACCATTTCTCTCTGGTCAACCTCCTTCTGAAAGAAATGCAAGAATTTATCTTTCTGGTCCGCAAAGGTGGTAATGGTGTTGCGGTCCTGCGTCCGATGCCATCTGGCGGCCGGTCCTTCCAATGTCATGCCGAATTCGGCTATCTTAGATCGTTCCTCTTCGGTCGCAGTTAACCGTTGTGACACATGGTTCGCCTCCCATGTTTGTTGAAACACGTGAACATGAGCCTCCGCGTCCGGATCATCCCTATACTTGGAGTACTACAACGGCATCTCGTCGTCCGGTGTCGGTACTCGGGCTGGCGGTGTCGGTGGTCTTTCCTGATGTTCCGTCGGCGTCGGAGGTCTTTGTCGGTCTTCCTTTGGTGTTGCCTGCTCAACTTCAGGTGTTGGGGGTTTTTGCCGGTCTTCTTCCGTCTCCGGACGTTGCTCCACGTCTAGTGCCGGAGGTTCCCGGTCTGCTAACTCTGGTTCCGGTGTCGGTAATGTATCCAACTCCTCGTCCTCCAATCCTCCTGGGGTGTCGTTACTGCTGCAATAGTTCGTATGCGCGTTGTAACCCCCTTCCAAATGCCATTCCAGCGTTGAAAATGCTTCGGATTCGCCGTCTCTTCCGGCCAAGGTCTGGAGAAGGGATTCCGCTTCCCGGTGTCGTGAAAATACGACGAGGATACGTGAACGTTGAGGCAAGACCCCGGGCCTTTGTCTAAAGGATATCAAATTCGTGTATTTATATACTAAGAATTAACCGAAATGAGAAAGATTAACAAATTTCATTAATAAAAGGGAAAGAAAGATTACAATCAATCCCAAGATTGGGATTACAAAAGTTTTATCTTATGGAGATTATTAGAATAATAGATTAGAGGAAATAAGAGATTATGATTCTTGAGTGATATGGCTTTGACAAGGAATTTTGGATTTTGAGAGATTGCTTCCGTATGGAAATTATGGTTTACTTGAGATTCCGCTTCCCGGTGTCGCGAAAATACGACGAGGATACGTGAACGTTGAGGCAAGACCCCGGGCCTTTGTCTAAAGGATATCAAATTCGTGTATTTATATACTAAGAATTAACCGAAATGAGAAAGATTAACAAATTTCATTAATAAAAGGGAAAGAAAGATTACAATCAATCCCAAGATTGGGATTACAAAAGTTTTATCTTATGGAGATTATTAGAATAATAGATTAGAGGAAATAAGAGATTATGATTCTTGAGTGATATGGCTTTGACAAGGAATTTTGGATTTTGAGAGATTGCTTCCGTATGGAAATTATGGTTTACTTGAGATTCCGCTTCCCGGTGTCGCGAAAATACGACGAGGATACGTGAACGTTGAGGCAAGACCCCGGGCCTTTGTCTAAAGGATATCAAATTCGTGTATTTATATACTAAGAATTAACCGAAATGAGAAAGATTAACAAATTTCATTAATAAAAGGGAAAGAAAGATTACAATCAATCCCAAGATTGGGATTACAAAAGTTTTATCTTATGGAGATTATTAGAATAATAGATTAGAGGAAATAAGAGATTATGATTCTTGAGTGATATGGCTTTGACAAGGAATTTTGGATTTTGAGAGATTGCTTCCGTATGGAAATTATGGTTTACTTGAGATTCCGCTTCCCGGTGTCGCGAAAATACGACGAGGATACGTGAACGTTGAGGCAAGACCCCGAGCCTTTGTCTAAAGGATATCAAATTCGTGTATTTATATACTAAGAATTAACCGAAATGAGAAAGATTAACAAATTTCATTAATAAAAGGGAAAGAAAGATTACAATCAATCCCAAGATTGGGATTACAAAAGTTTTATCTTATGGAGATTATTAGAATAATAGATTAGAGGAAATAAGAGATTATGATTCTTGAGTGATATGGCTTTGACAAGGAATTTTGGATTTTGAGAGATTGCTTCCGTATGGAAATTATGGTTTACTTGAGATTCCGCTTCCCGGTGTCGCGAAAATACGACGAGGATACGTGAACGTTGAGGCAAGACCCCGGGCCTTTGTCTAAAGGATATCAAATTCGTGTATTTATATACTAAGAATTAACCGAAATGAGAAAGATTAACAAATTTCATTAATAAAAGGGAAAGAAAGATTACAATCAATCCCAAGATTGGGATTACAAAAGTTTTATCTTATGGAGATTATTAGAATAATAGATTAGAGGAAATAAGAGATTATGATTCTTGAGTGATATGGCTTTGACAAGGAATTTTGGATTTTGAGAGATTGCTTCCGTATGGAAATTATGGTTTACTTGAGATTCCGCTTCCCGGTGTCGCGAAAATACGACGAGGATACGTGAACGTTGAGGCAAGACCCCGGGCCTTTGTCTAAAGGATATCAAATTCGTGTATTTATATACTAAGAATTAACCGAAATGAGAAAGATTAACAAATTTCATTAATAAAAGGGAAAGAAAGATTACAATCAATCCCAAGATTGGGATTACAAAAGTTTTATCTTATGGAGATTATTAGAATAATAGATTAGAGGAAATAAGAGATTATGATTCTTGAGTGATATGGCTTTGACAAGGAATTTTGGATTTTGAGAGATTGCTTCCGTATGGAAATTATGGTTTACTTGAGATTCCGCTTCCCGGTGTCGCGAAAATACGACGAGGATACGTGAACGTTGAGGCAAGACCCCGAGCCTTTGTCTAAAGGATATCAAATTCGTGTATTTATATACTAAGAATTAACCGAAATGAGAAAGATTAACAAATTTCATTAATAAAAGGGAAAGAAAGATTACAATCAATCCCAAGATTGGGATTACAAAAGTTTTATCTTATGGAGATTATTAGAATAATAGATTAGAGGAAATAAGAGATTATGATTCTTGAGTGATATGGCTTTGACAAGGAATTTTGGATTTTGAGAGATTGCTTCCGTATGGAAATTATGGTTTACTTGAGATTCCGCTTCCCGGTGTCGCGAAAATACGACGAGGATACGTGAACGTTGAGGCAAGACCCCGGGCCTTTGTCTAAAGGATATCAAATTCGTGTATTTATATACTAAGAATTAACCGAAATGAGAAAGATTAACAAATTTCATTAATAAAAGGGAAAGAAAGATTACAATCAATCCCAAGATTGGGATTACAAAAGTTTTATCTTATGGAGATTATTAGAATAATAGATTAGAGGAAATAAGAGATTATGATTCTTGAGTGATATGGCTTTGACAAGGAATTTTGGATTTTGAGAGATTGCTTCCGTATGGAAATTATGGTTTACTTGAGATTCCGCTTCCCGGTGTCGCGAAAATACGACGAGGATACGTGAACGTTGAGGCAAGACCCCGGGCCTTTGTATAAAGGATATCAAATTCGTGTATTTATATACTAAGAATTAACCGAAATGAGAAAGATTAACAAATTTCATTAATAAAAGGGAAAGAAAGATTACAATCAATCCCAAGATTGGGATTACAAAAGTTTTATCTTATGGAGATTATTAGAATAATAGATTAGAGGAAATAAGAGATTATGATTCTTGAGTGATATGGCTTTGACAAGGAATTTTGGATTTTGAGAGATTGCTTCCGTATGGAAATTATGGTTTACTTGAGATTCCGCTTCCCGGTGTCGCGAAAATACGACGAGGATACGTGAACGTTGAGGCAAGACCCCGGGCCTTTGTCTAAAGGATATCAAATTCGTGTATTTATATACTAAGAATTAACCGAAATGAGAAAGATTAACAAATTTCATTAATAAAAGGGAAAGAAAGATTACAATCAATCCCAAGATTGGGATTACAAAAGTTTTATCTTATGGAGATTATTAGAATAATAGATTAGAGGAAATAAGAGATTATGATTCTTGAGTGATATGGCTTTGACAAGGAATTTTGGATTTTGAGAGATTGCTTCCGTATGGAAATTATGGTTTACTTGAGATTCCGCTTCCCGGTGTCGCGAAAATACGACGAGGATACGTGAACGTTGAGGCAAGACCCCGGGCCTTTGTCTAAAGGATATCAAATTCGTGTATTTATATACTAAGAATTAACCGAAATGAGAAAGATTAACAAATTTCATTAATAAAAGGGAAAGAAAGATTACAATCAATCCCAAGATTGGGATTACAAAAGTTTTATCTTATGGAGATTATTAGAATAATAGATTAGAGGAAATAAGAGATTATGATTCTTGAGTGATATGGCTTTGACAAGGAATTTTGGATTTTGAGAGATTGCTTCCGTATGGAAATTATGGTTTACTTGAGATTCCGCTTCCCGGTGTCGCGAAAATACGACGAGGATACGTGAACGTTGAGGCAAGACCCCGGGCCTTTGTCTAAAGGATATCAAATTCGTGTATTTATATACTAAGAATTAACCGAAATGAGAAAGATTAACAAATTTCATTAATAAAAGGGAAAGAAAGATTACAATCAATCCCAAGATTGGGATTACAAAAGTTTTATCTTATGGAGATTATTAGAATAATAGATTAGAGGAAATAAGAGATTATGATTCTTGAGTGATATGGCTTTGACAAGGAATTTTGGATTTTGAGAGATTGCTTCCGTATGGAAATTATGGTTTACTTGAGATTCCGCTTCCCGGTGTCGCGAAAATACGACGAGGATACGTGAACGTTGAGGCAAGACCCCGAGCCTTTGTCTAAAGGATATCAAATTCGTGTATTTATATACTAAGAATTAACCGAAATGAGAAAGATTAACAAATTTCATTAATAAAAGGGAAAGAAAGATTACAATCAATCCCAAGATTGGGATTACAAAAGTTTTATCTTATGGAGATTATTAGAATAATAGATTAGAGGAAATAAGAGATTATGATTCTTGAGTGATATGGCTTTGACAAGGAATTTTGGATTTTGAGAGATTGCTTCCGTATGGAAATTATGGTTTACTTGAGATTCCGCTTCCCGGTGTCGCGAAAATACGACGAGGATACGTGAACGTTGAGGCAAGACCCCGGGCCTTTGTCTAAAGGATATCAAATTCGTGTATTTATATACTAAGAATTAACCGAAATGAGAAAGATTAACAAATTTCATTAATAAAAGGGAAAGAAAGATTACAATCAATCCCAAGATTGGGATTACAAAAGTTTTATCTTATGGAGATTATTAGAATAATAGATTAGAGGAAATAAGAGATTATGATTCTTGAGTGATATGGCTTTGACAAGGAATTTTGGATTTTGAGAGATTGCTTCCGTATGGAAATTATGGTTTACTTGAGATTCCGCTTCCCGGTGTCGCGAAAATACGACGAGGATACGTGAACGTTGAGGCAAGACCCCGAGCCTTTGTCTAAAGGATATCAAATTCGTGTATTTATATACTAAGAATTAACCGAAATGAGAAAGATTAACAAATTTCATTAATAAAAGGGAAAGAAAGATTACAATCAATCCCAAGATTGGGATTACAAAAGTTTTATCTTATGGAGATTATTAGAATAATAGATTAGAGGAAATAAGAGATTATGATTCTTGAGTGATATGGCTTTGACAAGGAATTTTGGATTTTGAGAGATTGCTTCCGTATGGAAATTATGGTTTACTTGAGATTCCGCTTCCCGGTGTCGCGAAAATACGACGAGGATACGTGAACGTTGAGGCAAGACCCCGGGCCTTTGTCTAAAGGATATCAAATTCGTGTATTTATATACTAAGAATTAACCGAAATGAGAAAGATTAACAAATTTCATTAATAAAAGGGAAAGAAAGATTACAATCAATCCCAAGATTGGGATTACAAAAGTTTTATCTTATGGAGATTATTAGAATAATAGATTAGAGGAAATAAGAGATTATGATTCTTGAGTGATATGGCTTTGACAAGGAATTTTGGATTTTGAGAGATTGCTTCCGTATGGAAATTATGGTTTACTTGAGATTCCGCTTCCCGGTGTCGCGAAAATACGACGAGGATACGTGAACGTTGAGGCAAGACCCCGGGCCTTTGTCTAAAGGATATCAAATTCGTGTATTTATATACTAAGAATTAACCGAAATGAGAAAGATTAACAAATTTCATTAATAAAAGGGAAAGAAAGATTACAATCAATCCCAAGATTGGGATTACAAAAGTTTTATCTTATGGAGATTATTAGAATAATAGATTAGAGGAAATAAGAGATTATGATTCTTGAGTGATATGGCTTTGACAAGGAATTTTGGATTTTGAGAGATTGCTTCCGTATGGAAATTATGGTTTACTTGAGATTCCGCTTCCCGGTGTCGCGAAAATACGACGAGGATACGTGAACGTTGAGGCAAGACCCCGGGCCTTTGTCTAAAGGATATCAAATTCGTGTATTTATATACTAAGAATTAACCGAAATGAGAAAGATTAACAAATTTCATTAATAAAAGGGAAAGAAAGATTACAATCAATCCCAAGATTGGGATTACAAAAGTTTTATCTTATGGAGATTATTAGAATAATAGATTAGAGGAAATAAGAGATTATGATTCTTGAGTGATATGGCTTTGACAAGGAATTTTGGATTTTGAGAGATTGCTTCCGTATGGAAATTATGGTTTACTTGAGATTCCGCTTCCCGGTGTCGCGAAAATACGACGAGGATACGTGAACGTTGAGGCAAGACCCCGAGCCTTTGTCTAAAGGATATCAAATTCGTGTATTTATATACTAAGAATTAACCGAAATGAGAAAGATTAACAAATTTCATTAATAAAAGGGAAAGAAAGATTACAATCAATCCCAAGATTGGGATTACAAAAGTTTTATCTTATGGAGATTATTAGAATAATAGATTAGAGGAAATAAGAGATTATGATTCTTGAGTGATATGGCTTTGACAAGGAATTTTGGATTTTGAGAGATTGCTTCCGTATGGAAATTATGGTTTACTTGAGATTCCGCTTCCCGGTGTCGCGAAAATACGACGAGGATACGTGAACGTTGAGGCAAGACCCCGGGCCTTTGTCTAAAGGATATCAAATTCGTGTATTTATATACTAAGAATTAACCGAAATGAGAAAGATTAACAAATTTCATTAATAAAAGGGAAAGAAAGATTACAATCAATCCCAAGATTGGGATTACAAAAGTTTTATCTTATGGAGATTATTAGAATAATAGATTAGAGGAAATAAGAGATTATGATTCTTGAGTGATATGGCTTTGACAAGGAATTTTGGATTTTGAGAGATTGCTTCCGTATGGAAATTATGGTTTACTTGAGATTCCGCTTCCCGGTGTCGCGAAAATACGACGAGGATACGTGAACGTTGAGGCAAGACCCCGGGCCTTTGTCTAAAGGATATCAAATTCGTGTATTTATATACTAAGAATTAACCGAAATGAGAAAGATTAACAAATTTCATTAATAAAAGGGAAAGAAAGATTACAATCAATCCCAAGATTGGGATTACAAAAGTTTTATCTTATGGAGATTATTAGAATAATAGATTAGAGGAAATAAGAGATTATGATTCTTGAGTGATATGGCTTTGACAAGGAATTTTGGATTTTGAGAGATTGCTTCCGTATGGAAATTATGGTTTACTTGAGATTCCGCTTCCCGGTGTCGCGAAAATACGACGAGGATACGTGAACGTTGAGGCAAGACCCCGGGCCTTTGTCTAAAGGATATCAAATTCGTGTATTTATATACTAAGAATTAACCGAAATGAGAAAGATTAACAAATTTCATTAATAAAAGGGAAAGAAAGATTACAATCAATCCCAAGATTGGGATTACAAAAGTTTTATCTTATGGAGATTATTAGAATAATAGATTAGAGGAAATAAGAGATTATGATTCTTGAGTGATATGGCTTTGACAAGGAATTTTGGATTTTGAGAGATTGCTTCCGTATGGAAATTATGGTTTACTTGAGATTCCGCTTCCCGGTGTCGCGAAAATACGACTGTCAGGAACTCTATTAAGGCAGAGAAGGAATTAGTACTAAAAGAAGGATTAGTACTATTGTTGGGGAATAGTACTAAGACAGAGAAGGATTAGTACTATGAGAGGTGTCGAACTTTGAGAGAAGGAATGAGTGAGTGAGAGAGAGAGAGAGAGAGAGAGAGAGAGAGAGAGAGAGAGAATGATGATGCGAAAGATATATGTATTATCTGACGGAAGATATACATTAGTAGTTAGAAGGCTTAAGACTGGCGTTGAACCGATTTGGTTCGAACTAATGCCTTGCGCCTCCTTTTATAGTGTCTTCAGGAATACTCCTGAAGTTTCTAGAATGTTCCAGAGAAATCTGGAATATACATCAATTTCCTAATAAAACCTAAATGAAAATAATATCCTTCAAATTACAACTCATAACCTAATGGTAAAGTCTCGACCCGTGTAACAAAAGGTTATGGGTTCGAGTCTAGTTATGACACTATCCCCCCTTTAAAACGACGAGTTTCACGAGTCGTTTTGGATTGAGGACCCGGTTTCTCGGGATATCGTCGATGGAAGTCTTCTAGAAGAGCACGAGCATTGGTCACATTCTCGATCGGTTCCCAAGTACGCTCGCTGGGACTATATCCTAGCCAATCGACTAGATAGTAGAGCTTGTTGCGAACAATCTTGGAATCGAGGATGGCAGCGACCTCATACTCAGGTCCATCTTCGAGCTCGATAGGAGGTGGAGGTTGTATAGTACGTCCTGGGATAGTGCTCTCGTGATAGGGTTCGAGGAGAGAACTATGAAACACCGGGTGTATCCGAAGTTGCGGAGGTAGCTCGAGACGAAAAGCGACATCATTAATCTTCCCGATAATACGGAAAGGACCTAATCGTCGATAATCCAACTTCTCACATGGGCGAGTGGTCTTGATGTGTCGTCGTAGCAGCCACACCCGATCTCCAATGTTAAAACTGGATGGAAGTCGATGACGATCTGCGTAGTCCTTGTGTGATTGTTGAGCTTGCTGGAGTTGAGTAGATAAATCCGCTTGTATCTTGCGTAACCGCTCCAAACGATCCTCCGCGTAAGGATTTGTGGACACTTCTGGGGTTTCAAGGACACACCACCGGGGATGATATCCCGTATAAGCGTAGAATGGCGTGACTTTAGTCGATGCGTGGATAGCGTTATTATAGGCAAATTCGGCGAACGGAAGAATATCTGCCCAGTCATTCTGATGATAGTTGAGAAAGCACCGCAGATACTGCTCCAGTGTTTGATTTGTTCGTTCGGCTTGACCGTCGGTTTGTGGGTGGTAGCCGGAGGAGAGGTTACAAGTGACCTTCAGCATTTTAAAAAGGTGCTTCCAGAATTTTGACACAAACTGGGGTCCACGATCGCTGATGATATTATCAGGGAGTCCATGATGCCGACATACTTCCCGCATGACAATTTCGGCGGTGTCTTCACTAGATATTTCTTTAGTACATGGTAAGAAATGAGCCATCTTCGTATATCGATCCACCACTGTGAGAATCGCACTGAATCCCTTAGAGACTGGAAGATCTGTAATGAAGTCAAGAGCAATGGATTGCCATGGCTTGCTTGGAATTGGTAATGGTTCTAATAAACCATATGGATGATGTCTTGGCATTTTCGCTCTGCAGCATGTATCGCAAGTCCGAACAAAATCTTCGACAAATTGTCGCATACGGGGCCACCAGAATGATCGTTGTACTAAATCTAATGTTTTAGTACTACCAAAATGTCCTGCTGTATATGTGTCATGGCAGTTTTGTACTACTCGAAGGCGGCAAGAACCATTAGGAACATACAAAAGTTCTTTAAAGAAGAGTAATCCATCACAGTATTTGAATTGCCGATAATCCGTACCTGGTGATTGTGATTGTGAACATGACGCTCGAGAGGGGTCAATTTGTGCTAGTATAGCTTGGGCGAAAGCGTCAGTCTTCAAGTCCTCACGTATAGTATTGGTAATGTCGGAATCCACGGGCATGTCAAAGATCTGTGCTGCTTGCAGTCGTGCTGGACCCAAGATTACTTGCTTCTGGTTATCGAAAGCTGGCTCACCGGGACGTGGTGTTAGATACGAACGCCGTGATAATGCATCTGCCTTCCCTTGGTGCTTCCCCGGACGATATGTAATTTTGAAGTCGAAGCGTGTGAGGAAATGGGCCCACCGAGCTTGACGTCGATTCAGTACACGAGCATCTTGAAAGTAGGCAAGGTTCTTGTGGTCACTGAATACAGTGACCTGATGAGGAGATCCCTCCAGGAAATGCCTCCATTGCATAAAAGAATCAACTATTGCTAATAGCTCTTTATCATGAATTTCGTAGTTGATTTCGGCGGCGTCAAACTTACGGGAGTGGAAAGCCACAGGATGTAGCTTCTCGTCGTTACCCTGTTGTGACAGAATGCTCCCCAATGCGAAATCCGATGCATCAGCTTCGATAATGAATGGTTTTTCCGGATCCACATGACCTAAAATTGGAGCTGATGTAAACGCCTTCTTAAGACTCTCGAAAGCCATGTCCGTCTCTTTAGACCAAATGAATGATTGTCCCTTCCTGGTGAGCTGTGTGAGAGGCAGCACAATTTTTGAGTAATTTTGTATGAACTTCCGGTAGAAATTTGCAAAGCCTAGGAAGCATTGCACATCCCGCACCGAACGCGGAGTGTGCCATTCTATCACCGTTTTGACCTTGGCTGGGTCCATAGATATGCCTTCTGAGGAGATGACATAGCCGAGAAACTCCACTTGGTTGCACCCGAAACTACATTTCTCTAACTTTGCATACAGACCATGTTCTCGAAGTCGTTTTAGTACTAATAGTACATGAGAATCATGTTCTTCTTGGGTCTTTGAATAAACCAGTAGATCATCCAAATAGATGATCAAAAAATCATCCAAGAGGTCTCGAAATATATCATTCGCCATGTGCTGGAAGACTGCCGGCGCATTAGTGAGTCCGAACGGCATGACCGTATACTCGAAGTGCCCATATCTGGTGCGAAACGCGGTCTTCCATTCATCTCCTGGTCGGATCCGTACGAGGTTATAGGCTCCTCGTAAGTCGATCTTCGTGAAGAACCTGGCACCGTTGATCCGTTCTAAAAGACTTGAGATAAGGGGAAGAGCATACCTATTTCTTACTGTGACCTTATTCAAGCCACGGTAATCTACAACGAGTCGAAGCGAGCCATCTTTTTTCTTGACGAAGAAAATGGGTGCGCCGGCTGGAGATTTCGAATGCCGAATGAAACCGTTCTCCAAATTCTCCTCTATATAGGCTCGAAGGACTTCTAGCTCGGTTGGTGACAAATTGTAGATCGGCCCCCATGGCGGCTCTTTTCCCGGTTGTAAGTCGATGGCGCAGTCGTACGGCCGATGATGAGGAAGTGTGTTGGCTTGTACTTTATCGAACACATCAGCATACTGACGATACTTCTCGGGAAGTTGAACGGTGGACTCCTCTTTGGTGGTGCTGGAGGGTTGTACTGATATTGCAAAGAGAAACATTTCCTCCTTGCGCCCTTCCTCACGCAACTGACGTAGCGAAATGGTTGCAACCTTCTGGGTAGATCCTTGGGTTTGTCGCAACCGGATTTCCCTTGTCCTCCAATCTATGTCTGGGTCATGTAACTCGAACCATGGTAATCCTAAAACTATGGGATGTTCTGGAATACTAATAATATTAAATGATACTACACATTTTAAGTTATCTAGGACAATATTAACGGGTTCCGACTCTTCTATGATATTACCAGAAGCAATGGGACGACCATCAATGACTACTACTGAGGCTGGACATGGGAGCTTTCTTAGAGATATCTGATGAGCTCGGGCAAAATTCCTATCCATGAAGCAAGAATTAGCTCCGGAATCTAGAAGGGCTAAGGTATGTACTGGAGGGGTACTTTTAGTACTAACTGCTACTTGGACTACGAACACATCACTAACTTGCTTAGAGGGAATGGAACCACTAATGGGCTGCACAGATCTAGGGCTGTCCAACCAAACGGCTCCTATTTTGGCTGGACTTAGTCGTTTAACTCTTCTTCTAATTGGCTAAGGACATCAAATTTGTTTGCGAGATTCGGACTATTAGTACTATTAGGACTATTCTGACTATGAGGATTATCAGAGATTCCTACTGACATAGACTCGGGTTTAGTATAGTCGGAACTAACAATGACTTGGTTTACCTGCCTTCTTGGTCTATGGGGACAGTTTATCGCGATATGCCCTGGTCCACCGCAATAAAGGCATAATCGGTTTGTTCGGCGTCGT